>NC_088225.1:17072178-17117178 GCF_036934945.1 Oncorhynchus masou masou | reverse complement strand
TTTGGAACTATGTTGTCTGTTTTGAAAACACACTCAACCATACTTATCGTTTGAGTCCAAACATTCGTTTGTTTTTAAATCCCAGTAGATCAATAGATTTTCTTTGCAGTCACTAAATCATGACGATCAAAATTGGAAACACAACTATCAAAAGGTGCAGAATGATGACTCTACTCTCATGTACTGTATGTTACACCAAACAGTTTCATACACATCAAATATGATTCCTGATCAAGGAGAAAATGGAAACTAAACACGTGTGCAGGATTTATTCACTACTGGTTTCATCACAATCCAATTCCAGGTATTCAATACATATTCTTGTAGACTTTCCTTCAGCAAGCAGAAACACAATCCCCATTAGTGAATACAGTGGAGGAACACAACTGATGTGAATGTATAGGCCTCAGTCCACACCAAAGCAAAGCTCTGTAATGGAAGGTCACAATGTCGGAGAGAGATGATTTAGGAGGAACCCAAAGTTACTTAGAAGTAACTCAACTTCATTCTCTGCATCTCTGCAATGTTGTAAAAAATCCTATAAATTAGGCAGCCCCCATTGCTTAGATCTTTCCTATAGTGGACCTGTCGCAGGCATACTACTGTTAAAGACATATACATTTTCGTGTAGTAGTATTTACTGATTGCCCGGAAACAGTGAACACATTTCCTGCCTTTTCATTTCTGATGAAAACAACGTGTGGATATTCTGTGAACAAAGCACTTTATAGTGAATGTCAGATTCATTGATGAATTCAATGATGACTGTATGGCTTCAAAACATATGTTATGGCTGGATGGTCAGTCTTGCAACCATAGCTCTGTCTATCAGCTTGAGAGTGGTTATGTTTCTCAAGCCCCATTCCTCAGTTGTTTACCAAGACAAGTGGCGGGGTGGCGCTTCGTTATTGTTTGAACTTTGGAAAAAGACCAAGTACAGTATTACACCAGCAGCTGTTTAGATCAGTGTCAAAGGATCATGTGTGTGTGTGTGTGTGTGTGTGTGTGTGTGTGTGTGTGTGTGTGTGTGGTTGCATGCACACGCGGTGACATATGCTTACCTGTATGCAGGCAAGTGTATCTGTCTATGCGCAGTACAATCCAGTGTGTCTAAGTTCTTAATATCCTGACGTCAAAAAACAAAGATTTAAATCGAAGTCTCATTGAATTTAAATAATTCCATCAAAATTCCCTTGCTCCTTAAAATTGCATTCCTCAGCAACACTTGTGCAGTTCGGAAGATAAGGTTATTCAGCGTAGATAACAAAGTCTTTGCCAGAGGAAAAATGGAGCACTATAGAGTCATGCTAAAATAGCTATTCTATCAGGTGAATTCAGGTACGTCTCTACATATTTAACTAATGGTGAGTCTTGGTAAAGACTGTCAGGCAGCTACATAGACATTAAATTGTTAAACAGTTTTCAGCAATGAGCAAGATTATATTCAATACAGTAGCTAATTCAAATAGCAAAATTGTGTGCTACCTCTAATGTTTCTATAACGGCACTTGGCGAGACCCAGATGCAGACACATGAGGCAGATGGTTTGAGTCTCTGATATTTATTAAAATACAAGGGATAGGCAATAGGCAGGTCGAGGGCAGGCAGAAGTTCCTTAACCAGGTCAGAGTCCGAAAGGTACAGGGAATGCAGGCAGGCTAGAGGTCAGGGCAGGCTGAATGGTCAGGCAGGTGGGCTCAGTGTCAGGGCAGGCTGAATGGTCAGGCAGGTGGGCTCAGTGTCAGGGCAGGCTGAATGGTCAGGCAGGTGGGCTCAGTGTCAGGGCAGGCTGAATGGTCAGGCAGGTGGGCTCAGTGTCAGGGCAGGCTGAATGGTCAGGCAGGTGGGCTCAGTGTCAGGGCAGGCTGAATGGTCAGGCAGGTGGGCTCAGTGTCAGGGCAGGCTGAATGGTCAGGCAGGTGGGCTCAGTGTCAGGGCAGGCAGAACAGGTCAGAACCGGGAGGGCAAGAAAACAGAGACTAGGAAATCCAGAAGCATGGCAAAACACGCTGGTCGTCTTGACAAGACAAACTAGCAACAGACAAACAGAGAACACATGTATAAATACACTGGGTATAATGGGGAAGATGGGTGACACCTGGAGGGGGGTGGAGACAAGCACAAAGACAGATGAAACAGATCAGGGTGTGACAGTTTCATTGAAATACCTTCTGTACCTTGTTATTAACTTAGCCTTGACAAGTCTGGACCCTGATGGTCAAATTCACTGACATAAGGGTGTGTGTGTTTGTTCACATGTGTATGTGTGTGTGGTCCAAAAACCCCTCAATTCTCTATCTCTCTAAATGACACATTCTCTCTCCCTGGCTCATCCCCTCCCCCTATCGCACGGACTGCCTAAGGCACAATGATTAATTTGTTGCTATTGATTTCTCTTTCTGAGCTGAAAGTATGTGATCGAGAGAGAGAGAGAGAGAGAGAGAGAGTGGGAGAGAGTGAGAGAGAGAGAGCACATGTGAGAGCGACTGAGAGAGAATGAGAGAAAATGTGTGTGTGTGTAAGACAGAGAAAGAGTGTGTGTTTGTGTGTGTGAGAGAGAGCGAGGGACAGAGAGAGTGTGTGAGAGAGAGAGAATCGGTGTGTCTATATGTGATGGGGGAGAGAGAGAGAGGGAACAGAGAGGGAGAGAGAGAGAGAGAAGAATACATCCAGTATTCAGTGTAGTGCTTCCCTGCAGTTCTTTTTTTCTGATCTTTAATGTAGGAAAAAAAGCCAATGGTTGCAGCCTGGATGCGTCAAACCACCTCCTCTCTCTCTCTCTCCTTTCTCCTCTCTCTGGCAATTGGTAATTCACTGAGTGTCCACATGTCATCTTATGCCCTGCTGCAGCGGAAGGGGGAGCGAGGGATGGGGAGTAGAGAGGGAGGGTTAGGGCGGGCAAGATGGCGGGGTGGGTGGAGGAGGGTATTAATCTATTTCCCTGTTTTATTACATCAATGTAAATGTCGCTTTGCTTTTTTCCCCTTTCTCTTTTCTTTTGCCGCTTTGCCTTCAACCGAATCCCCCAAAAGTCACTATGAATCTTTTACAGGGGAATATAATATCTTAATTGGCTGTACTACAGTGTTTCATTCTACCTATCAGTGTCTCTGTTCCTCTTTCTGCGCTGACAGTGTTGCTATGAACCCATATGACACTGTCTTCTCATCAAAATGTAGCTTGGCAGAGGGAAGCAGGAGCCATATGACCTGTTCTCTTGTTATATTCTCATCTATGGCAAAATTCCCCTAAAAATACAAAGGTACGAGCGAAGGTGCTTGTGTAAAGCTTCCCAGTCGAAACAGTTTGTGCATATATTATGACGAAATGTTGTGATATTTTTGTTTGTTTTGGTGTTTGGCAGTTCTTTACGCACACACACATTTTTTTCTTGAGGCAAATCGAAGTTTGGTAACTGAAGTCTACACCGCTTAGTCAGTGATTGGTCGACAGTACTACTCATAGGGGGTTCTTCAAGGAAGTGTTTGTTGTCATTTATCGAGAGATGACTAGTTTTCATGCAAATGTTTTCACTGGAGAAATACTGCACCAAACATCTTAGTTAGATAGCACGACTAAAGCCTTGTTCACACTGCAGGCCTTAATGCTCAAATCAGTATTTATTTAGAAAAAAAATGTACCTCCTTTTTCTCCCCAATTTCGATCTTGTCTCATCGCTGCAACTCCCCAACGCTCAGGAGGAGGAGAAGGTCGAGTCATGTGTCTTACGAAACATGACCAGCCAAACCGCGCTTCTTAACACCCACCTGCCTAACCCAGAAGCTATCCACACCAATGTGTCGGAGGAAACATCGTTCAACTGACAACCTAGGACAGCCTGCAGGCGCGGGCCCGCCTCAAGAAGCCTCTAGAGCTCGATGAGTCAAGTAAAGCCCCCCCTGGCCAACCACGCTTCTTTACCATCCCCCACTTAACCCGGAAGCCAGCCGCACCAATGTGTCGTAGGAAACACTGTTCAACTAACAACCGAGGTCAGCCTGCAGGTGCCCAGCCCGCCACAAGGAGTCGCTAGAGCGCGATGAGCCAAGGAAACAATTAACAAGCTAGTTAGCTACCACGTGTTCTTGTAAAACTGTCAACAGAGTTGCTAGCAAGCAACAAGATATCCCAAATAACTGTCAAATATATCAGATTTAGCCACTGTGCTTCTACACCTGCATTGATTGCTGTTTGGGGTTTTAGGCTGGGTTTCTGTACAGCACTTTGAGATATCAGCTGATGTAAGAAGGGCTATATAAATACATTTGATTTGACCATTCAGACACAAGTTGCATGGTGTTTGAAATGTGGCTTGAAATATTCGATTCCATTAGCTTTTTGGCTGTTCAGACTGCAGGAAAAAGAAGATGTTAGACCTCAGCAAAAAAAGTCCAAATGAATTACAGATTTCTTGTTTTATCTTAGATTAATTCTGGCTTTTTTGAGGAAGTGTATACTGGCTATGTTGATCTGCTACAGCTCACCCTCACTGGTCTCTCAGTCCTGTCTCAAAAGGGACAAACAGTAAGTTGGGCTCTCCGGTGCGGCCCACGCTGTTCGTTCCACCAACCTCATGTGGATGTATCTTGTATCCTTTTCCTCTCGCTCTCATCCAACACTTCCCACACTGCCCCTACTGGATGGTATCGCGCCGTCCCAACCTTCGCTCTCTCTCCCCCGCTACTCTCTCCTCTTCCATCCTATCATCTCTTCCCTCTGCTCATACCTTCTCCAACCTATCTCCTGATTCTGCCTCCTCAACCCCTCCTCTCTTCCCCTTTCTGCATCCTTTGACTCTCTATGTCCCCTTGCCATTTTTTTCTAGTTTTTGAAGTGAAGGTCTTTTAAGGGAGTATGCCCGCTCTGATCCCCTCACAGACGTTCATCAACTCATCCCTGACCTGGCTCGCCTAGAGCGAGAGTTGCACCGAGTCAACAACTCTGCTTTCTTTTCTCCCTCTTGAAGGAGCAAACCAAATCTAGTAAAGCCCTCTCCTCTGCTCTCATCCTTCTAGCCTATCGGGAGCCTTTAGCCTCTAGCTGATCCGGTCCCCCAGGGCTCTGGATAGCATAGCAAATGTCTGTCAAATGTAATGTCTCTCCTGCAGCCTTGCGATCCAATGCAATTATTCTGTATTGTCTCAAGGACTGAACAAAGATTTTTTCCTCCTCCCAGGGAAGGCGCCCTGCAGTAAGTCACACAACATGATGGGCCAAGCTTCCATTAAACCCCTAGATCCAGAACTCCAGTTCTAAGTCTCTGTTTGTTACACCCCGCTGACTCCATCTTCTCTGTTTGTTACAAACACAGAGGGCAAACAGCACTAGCACCAACATTGACCAAAATCAGACAAACATAAGGAAATTAGGCTAGCAAAAGGCTAGAGCTAGCAGTGTGTGGTTAGCATTAGCATTAGAGCAGAAATGTAGTCTAGCGATGGTCAGCTTTTGGCCCGGGGGGCAGTGGTATGGATGTGTGTGATCTCTACTTAATTCACTTGATTAATGTTTTAATTAGGCCTATGGGTAACACTTCCTGTGTGTGAAAACACTTCACATAGTATAAGCACATTTTATTATAATAGTAATAATAATAATTTGGTGGGTGCTTATATTTTTCCTATTTCACACACTTCACATGTGTGAATTAGAAATGTGTTTTTGGCATATCCCAACTCTACCTGAGACACCCTCAGAGAGTGGGGTCACAGCCAGGGTCTGCCATTATCAACGGCAACCCTGGAGCAATTAGAGTTAACCCTATAAAGTCTAAGCCCTGTCTAAGGGATCCACTAAGCTACAGGGCATTCGGAAAGTTTTCAGACCCCTTGACTTTTTCCACATTTTGTTACGTTACAGCCTTGTTCTAAAATTGATTTAATTGTTTTTTCTCTCATCAATCTACACACAATACACCATAATGACAAAGCAAAAACAGGTTTTTGGAAATGTTTGCAAATACAAAATATATAAAAACAGAAATATTACATTTACATAAGTATTCAGACATTTACTCAGTACTTTGTTAAAGCCCCTTTGGCAGCAATTATAGCCTTGAGTCTTCTTGGGTATGACGCTACATGCTTGGCACACCTGTATTTGGGAAGTTCCTCCCATTCTTCTCTGCAGATCCTCTCAAGCTATTTCAGATTGGATGGGGAGCATTGCTGCAAAGCGATTTTCAGGTCTCTCCAGAGATGTTTCAGTCCGTCTCTCCAGAGATGTTGGAATACCTAGGGTTCAAGTTTAGATGCACGTAAAGTGGCTGTTCCACTGGATGGACTGAATTCACTTTGTATGTTCTCTTGACTGTGTGCTTAGGGTTGTTGTCCTGTTGGAAGGTGGAAGGTGAAACTCCACCCCAGTCTGAGGTCCTGAGCACTCTGGAGCAGGTTTTCATTGAGGAAAGAGAGATCTCTCTTTCCCTCAATCCTGATTACTCTCCCAGTCGCTGTCGCAGAAAAACATCCCCACAGCATGATGCTGCCACCACCATGCTTCACCGTAGGGATGAGATTCAGGCCAAAGAGTTCGATCTTGGTTTCATCAGACCAGAGAATCTTGTTCCTCGTGGTCTGAGTGTCCTCTAGGTGCCTTTTGGCAAACACCAAGCAGCTGTCATGTGCCTTTAACTGAGGAGTGGCTTCCGTCTGGCCACTCTACCATAAAGGCCTGATTGGTGGAGTGCTGTCGAGATGGTTGTCCTTCTGAAAGGTACTCCCATCTCCACGCGGAACTCTGGAGCTCTGTCAGACTGACCTTCGGGTTCTTGGTCACATCCCCAGATTGCTCACTTTGCCCCCCCTCCCAACTGCTCGAGTGGCAGGGCCAGCACATGCTGCCCAAAGGTAGATTAAAATATTACAATTGAGAGTGAGTTAATAAGTACAAATTCACAGTGCCGACTTGTCCAAGTAGGAGAGGAAAGGCTGCCAGATTTGATCAAATGTTGATAATTTATTGTTCAGAATATATCCAATTCTTTCTAAGTGTACAGTGTTTGCCAATTCACTGAGCCATAATTTGGTAGAAGGCGCTTCCCTCCTTTTCCAAAACAACAAGATTAGTTTTTTTGCCGAAATGAGACTGTAAGAGATTAATTGTTTTTGGGGGTTGGTTAATCCGTTTAGGGACTCAGACACTCCCAGGATTATCAGGAGCGGGTCTGGGTCTATTGAAGTCTCCAAAACTTCAGAGAGGATCCCAAAAATTCCACACCAATAACCATGCAAGCTAGAGCATAGGGCAAAGCAGTAGAGTAGTGTACCCTGCGCAGCCTGACATTTATCACATGTAGGGGATGTATCAGGAAATATCCTATGCAGTTTAGTTTTTGGAATAGAGTAATCTGTGTAATATCTTGAATTGTATGAGACAATGTCTGGAATTAATGGAGCATGTGTGGATATACTCCAAGCTATCTTCCCAGTCTGCCACCAAAATGTCAGTCCCTAGTTCTTCCTCCCATTTTGCCTTAATGGCATCTGTAGAACGTGTGCTAACAGATTGGAAAGCATCATATAGACGCGATATCAGTTTGTCTGAGGTGGGGCATATTTTTTTGCATCCGTCAAACATGGAAGGTTTAGCATTCCCAAATGTTGGGAGGTGTTTTCTAACATAGTCTCTAATTTGTAGGTATCTGAAAAAAATACTTCTGGGAAGATTATAAGTTTCCCTCAGCAACTCAAAGGAAGCAAAGGTCCCTTCTATATACATATCCCCTATGGTACTGATCCCCAACTCTCCTCATCGCTCAAAGGTGTTATCAAGGTTAGAAGGGGCAAAGGAGGGATTCCTGGTGACAGGGAGCATGAATGACATTGGTCTAAGCTCAAAGTGGACTTTAATTTGCTTCCAGATTCGGACTGTGCTATGTATAATAGGATTGTTACAATAAAGTGACATCTCCAGATTGACAGGCGACAAAATCACAGCCCCAATAGAGAAGGGGTGACACTCCTCACGCTCCATACTAAGCCAGCTGGATGACGGAAGTGCGTCATCCAGCATAAACGTAACAGCGCGGAGGTTAGCGGCCCAGTAATAAAATATACTATTTGGGAGAGACAATCCTCCTTCCATCTTGGATTTACAGAGGTGTTTTTAACATATCCTGTGTGTTTCATAATCCCAGATGAAAGGATTGATAATTGAGTCCAGTTGTTTATGAGAAGATTTAGGTATGAATACTGGGATGTTCTGGTATAGGTAGAGCAGTTGTGGGAGCAGAGAAATTGGGAGAGTTCTCCAAAATTGTATGTGTTTTTGCATCAGAGAGGGGAAATTCTCTTGAAATAGTAAGGAGTATTGTTTGGTAACTACAATTCCTAGGTAGGTACATTTTTCTGAAGATAACTTAAATGGGAGATGTTCTAGCCAGGAGGTGTTTTGCAACCGTATGGGCATTAACACACTCTCTTGTTCCAATTTATTCTGTATCCCGAGAAGGTACCAAACAAATTGATCACATCAAGAATAGCTGGGATACTAGCCTGGGGTTCTGTTACATAGAGGAGGATGTCATCTGCGTATAGGGAAATCTTATTTAGAGTATCTTTAGTATTATAGCCTTGTATTGCTGTATGAGATCTAATCGCCCAAGCGAGAGGTTCGACAATTAGGGCGAAGAGCATAGGCGACAGCGCACAACCCTGCCTTGTCCCTCTGTAAAGGTTAAATCGGGGCGACAATGATTGGTTAGTGAGTATTCTTGCACAGGGGTTCCTATATAAAAGCTGGATCCAATTTATGAACCCATCTCCAATATTACATTTCTGTAGGACCTTAAATAGATAGGGCCACTCAACTTGGTCAAAGGCCTTTTCGGTGTCAAGAGATATAACGGCAAGGTCCAGGTTAGGTAACCTCTGAGAGAACATAATATTGAAGAGGCGCCTGAGATTGAAGAATGAGTTTCTGTTAGGGATAAAGCCAGACTGGTCCGAATGGACCAACTTGCAAATTAAAGTGCTAAGCCTGTTAGCCAGAGTTTTTGCTAAAATCTTTGGGTCTGTATTAAGGAGAGATATTGGTCTATATGACCCTACCTCTTCTGGATCTTTACCCTTAACTATAACTGTAATGAATGCTTAATCCAAAGTAGATGGGAGAGCTCCATCCTCATTGGCCTGAACCAACATTTTGTGCAGGTAGGGAGATAGCATGTTGCTGAATGTTTTATAGAATTCACCAGGGTATCCATCTGGGCCCGGGGTCTTGCCACTCTTTAGAGATTTAATTGTTTCTCAAATTTCTTCAAGAGATATTTCATTATTCAGGAAGTTAGAATCGTCCTGATTCAGGGCAGGAGAATTACAGTCCTCCAAAAAGTTTTGCATAATTAATAAATCGAGTTATGGCTGCTGTCCCTGTACAGGGATCAACATCAGGGGAAATTTCAGTGTGACAACTAATAGTACTCGATAAAACTCAAACTTTCAATAAAACACACATGCAGGGTACTCAATTAAAGCTACACTCGTTGTGAATCTAGCCAACATGTCAGATTTTTAAAATGCTTTTCGGCGAAAGCATGAGAAGCTATTATCTGATAGCATGCAGAAATAAAATATAAAACATTCATTACATTTGACGAGCTTCGTTGTTGGCACTCCAATATGTCCCATAGACATCACAATTGGGTCTTTTTTTCGAAATACCTGAAGGGGATCCAGGAAAAAACAAAACGAATTAAAACGCGTTAAAAAAGTTGACTATAAACTTTGACAAAACACAAAACTACTTTTGTAATCCAGAAATAAAATATAAAACATTCATTACATTTGACGAGATAACTTTCCACAGTGTTGTTGGCACTCCAATATGTCCCATAAACATCACAATTGGGTCTTTTTTTCGATTAAATCCATCCATGTATACCCAAAATGTCCATTTATGAAGCCCGTCTGATCCAGGAAAAAACTAAATTTCAGTCTCTTGATGTGCAAAACTGATAGAGACATACCCCAAGCGACTTACAGCTGTAATCGCAGCAAAAGGTGGCGCTACAAAGTATTAACGTAAGGGGGCTGAATAATTTTGCACGCCCAATTTTTCAGTTTTTGATTTGTTAAAAAAGTTTGAAATATCCAATAAATGTCGTTCCACTTCATGATTGTGTCCCACTTGTTGTTGATTCTTCACAAAAAAATACAGTTTTATATCTTTATGTTTTAAAGCCTGAAATGTGGCAAAAGGTCGCAAAGTTCAAGGGGGCCAAATACTTTCGCAAGGCACTGTATATATATATATACACATATACATACATACATATATATATATACACACACACACACACACACACACACACACATATATATACACATATACACACCCACATACATATACACCCACACAAAAAAATGCATATATAAAAATATTGTCACGCTCTGGTCGAAATATATTATGTTTACTCTTCATTTATTCAGTCAGGCCAGGGTGTGACATGAGTTATTGTGGTGGGTTTTTGTCTTGGGGTTTTGTGGGATGTCTAGCGTTAGCCTATGGCTGCCTGAGGCGGTTCTCAATCAGAGTCAGGTGATTATCGTTGTCTCTGATTGGGAACCATATTCTTTGTGTGTCTCGTGGGTGATTGTCCATAGTGTCCTTGTTCATGTCTCTGTGTTAGTTTACACAAGTATAGGCTGTTTCGGTTTTCGTTACGTTCATTACGTTCTTTGTTTTGTAGTATTTGTATTTGATTCATGTTTACGTTTGTTGATTAAAACATGGATCGCAATCTACACGCTGCATTTTGGTCCGACTCTCCTTCACCGCATGAAAACCGTTACAGAATCACCCACCACAAACGGACCAAGCAGCGTGTCAACAGGCAGGAGCCACAGGAGAAACAGTAAAGGCAGCAGCAGGAGCAGCGTAAAAAAGGACTTTTGGACTTGGGAGGAAATCCTCGACGGGAGAGGACCCTGGGCTAAACCAGGGGAGTGTAGCCGCCCCAAGGAGCAACAAAAGGAGGTATCGACATGGGAGGTGGAATTATTCGGAGAAGGACCTTGGGAACAGCCTGGAGAATATCGCCGCCCCAAAGAAGAACTGGAGGCGGTGAGAGCTGAGAGGCGCTGGTATGAGGAGGCAGCGAGGCGACGCGGATGGAAGCCCGAGAGTCAGCCCCAAAAATTTCTTGGGGGGGGCTCAGGGAGAGTGTGGCAGAGTCAGGAGTCAGACCTGAGCCCACTCTCCCTGTTTATCGTGAGGAGCCAAGGAGGAGACCAGAACCAGAACCTGTGTTGGAGGTGAGCGAAGCAGAGACTGTGAAGGAGTTAATGGGGAAATTGGAGGAGGGAGAAATGAGGGAGTTGCTGTGTTGGTTCTTTTTGCATGGAATTCGCCCGACAGAACATGTCAGGGATTTGATGGCACCTGGGTCAGCTCTCCATACTCGTCCTGAGGTGAGTGTTAGTCGGCTGGTGAAGTTAGTACCAGCCTCACGCACCAGGCCTCCTGTGCACATCCCTAGCCTTGCACGTCCTGTGCCAACACTGCTCTCAAAATCTCCAGTACGCCTTTACGGTCTAGCCCATCCTGTGCCACCTCCACACACCAGCCCTCCGGTGGCAGCTCCCCGCACCAGGCTTCCTGTGCGTGTCCTCGGCCCAGTACCACCAGTGCCAGCACCACGCATCAGGCCTACAGTGCGCCTCGCCTCTGCAGCGCTACCGGAGCCTTTCTCCTCTCCTGCGCTGCCGGAGCCTCCCGCCTGTTCAGCGCTACCTGAGCCTTTCTCCTCTCCAGCGCTGCCGGAGTCTCCCGCCTGTTTAGCGCAGCCAGAGCCTTCCTCCTCTCCTGCACTGCTGGAGTCTCCCGCCTGTTTAGCGCAGCCCGAGCTGTCAGTCTGCATGGAGCAGCCAGAGCTGTCAGTCTGCATGGAGCAGCCAGAGATGTCAGTCTACATGGAGCAGCCAGAGCTGTCAGTCTACATGGAGCAGCCAGAGCTGTCAGTATACATGGAGCAGCCAGAGATGTCAGTCTGCATGGAGCAGCCGGAGCTGCCAGTCTGCATGGAGCTGTTAGTCTGCAAGGAGCTGCCAGTCTACAAGGAGCTGTCAGTCTGCAAGGAGCTGCCAGTCTGCATGAAGCAGCCAGAGCTGCCAGTCTGCAAGGAGCTGCCAGTCTGCAAGGAGCTGCCAGTCTGCAAGGAGCTGCCAGTCTGCACGGAGCTGCCAGTCTGCACGGAGCCACCAGAGCTGCCAGTTTGTAAGAAGCCGCCAGAGCTGTCAGCCTCCATGGAGCCCAGAGCCGCCAGTCAGCATGGAGCAGCCAGATCCGTCAGTCTGCCAGGATCCGCCAGTCAGTCAGACTCTTCCAGATCCGCCAGTCAGCCAGACTCTTCCAGATCTGCCAGTCAGCCAGACTCTTCCAGATCTGCCAGTCAGCCAGACTCTTCCAGATCTGCTAGTCAACCAGACTCTTCCAGATCTGCCAGTCAACCAGACTCTTCCAGATCCGCCAGTCAACCAGACTCTTCCAGATCCGCCAGCCAGCCAGGATCTGCCGGAGCCAACTACCTGCCTGAGCTTCCTCTCAGTGCTGAGCTTCCTCTCAGTGCTGGGCTTCCTCTCAGTGCTGGGCTTCCTCTCAGTCCCGAGCTTCCCCTCAGTGCTGAGCTGCCCCTCAGTCCCGAGCTGCCCCTCTGTCCCGAGCTGCCCCTCTGTCCCGAGCTGCCCCTCTGTCCCGAGCTGCCCCTCTGTCCCGAGCTGCCCCTCTGTCCCGAGCTGCCCCTCAGTCCCGAGCTGCCCCTCAGTCCCGAGCTGCCCCTCAGTCCCGAGCTGCCCCTCTGTCCCGAGCTGCCCCTCTGTCCCGAGCTGACCCTCAGTCCAGTGGGGTTCTGGGTGAGGACTACTAGGCCATGGTCGGCGGCGAAGGTGGACTATCCTAGGACGCGAGGAGGGGGGACTAAGACATTTATAAAGTGGGTTCCACGTCCCGCGCTGGAGCCGGAGCCGCCACCATGGACAGACGCCCACCCGGACCCTCCCTATTGTTTTGATGTGCGTCCGGGAGTCCACGCCTGGGGGGGGGGGGGGTTCTGTCACGCCCTGGTCGAAATATATTATGTTTATTCTTCATTTATTCAGTCAGGCCAGGGTGTGACATGGGTTATTGTGGTGTGTTTTTGTCTTGGGGTTTTGTGGGATGTCTAGCGTTAGTCTATGGCTGCCTGAGGCGGTTCTCAATCAGAGTCAGGTGATTATCGTTGTCTCTGATTGGGAACCATATTTAGGCAGCCATATTCTTTGTGTGTTTCGTGGGTGATTGTCCTTAGTGTCCTTGTTCCTGTCTCTGTGTTAGTTTTCACTAGTATAGGCTGTTTCGGTTTTCGTTACGTTCATTACGTTCTTTGTTTTGTAGTATTTGTATTTGATTCGTGTTTACGTTTGTTGATTAAAACATGGATCGCAATCTACACGCTGCATTTTGGTCCGACTCTCCTTCACCGCATGAAAACCGTTACAAATATATATTAAAAAAATATATATACAGTATATATGTATATACACACGTATATACATCCATATGCACATATACACATACACACATACAAACATTCATACCCCAGAATAACAATCTACACTGATTTAAAATATTCACATACATAATACTGAAATGCTAAGAGAAAATAATAATAAAGTACTAATAATAATTATATGTACTCACACCTACACAGACACAAGCACTACAGAGGGCTGGTGGGAATCTAGTCGGGAGAGCGGCCCACGGCTAGACAAAGGCAGAACAGCACAAAACATCAACTTGCTTACCAGGTGTCTGCATCTGCCCCTTCCCAACCATCACCCCCAGTCCCCTGCAAGCAATAAATAAATGGTATGGTAATAAGAATAATATAAGAATTGAAAAATAAATAACGAAACAAAATAAAAATGGGGGAATATAAGTATATCCATCCGAAAGTGTCAATGATCAAACCTGGAAGGTCTCCCAAATAGGCATCGCTCTGAACACAGCCGGAATGAAAGTGAATTTAACGTTAAATGAGAGCTCTGACAGCCATCCATTGGTCGGCTCAGCGTCTTACATGATCGGTAGCCCTTGCTGAGCCCGCTTAATACGGTTTCACCCGTTATGGTATAGTATGGATTTGAGTCCATGAGCAGACCCGAACACACAATGACAAGGCACTCTAACCTGTATGGGGGATTGGCGTATATTCCCGGCTAAACTTATCTGTGTCCATAACTGATGAGAGACAAATCTTCTCACCGGAAGGCGGGGTAATTCTTAGTCCTGCAGGGAAGAGCAAGGCTGGGCGAAGATGGAGTTTGTAGAGTTTGGTCATGACATCTCTGTAGCCGGCGTGATGCTTTGCCACATCGGGCACATAATTCTCATAGACATGGAATGGGTGCCCTTTATGTGACAGGTTGCCCCTCATTTGAGCTTCCCGCAGGATAAGATCCTTGGTCTTGAAACTGTGACAACAGATGATTATTGGGCGAGGAAGTTGGCCCGGTCCAGGCACTGTGACAAGGGAGCGATGTGCACGGTGGGGATCCGAAGCCAAAAGATCCTATCCCATTGCATCCTTCAATAGCTTGGTGAAGAAGTCGGTGGGGCGAGAACCCGCCTCCACCCCCTCTGCCAGACCAATCACACTAAGGTTATTACGTCTGGATCGGCCCTTCAGGTCAACCACTTTCAGAGAAAGCCTCTGCACACTATCCTGCAAGGACGTGCATAGCTTCTCTAACTCGTCGATCCGACCAGCGTTGAATTCAGAAATTCAGAAGCCTTCTCAAGGTCCACAATACTCTGGCCCTGTGAAGCGACCGTTCGAATGATGCTCTCGATGTTGGTGTCCAGTTCAGCAATAGTAGCCTTAATTAAGATCCTTACTGATATTAGCCCATACAAATGCATTGAATAACAGATTTACTCCATGGAACAACAGATAATCCCCCCAAAAACTCTAAAGGCAGTTTGTTCTGAAGTGTCTGTCCTATATCTGAGAGATATAAAAAATATAATGACCATCATTTTTGTATTTTTTTTTACATGTATTTAACCCCTCATTTTTGGCAGCAAACCGTCTCCATATACAGTATACGGTTCTTCTATTCATGTTTCCAACCGATACCGGGGGCCTTGTGAGGCCTGTGGGCGTCCTAGAGCAAAACATCCAACATGTATGTGTTTGTGAGAGTCTCACCTTTCCACTGTACACATATGACAATGGCTAACTTGGCTACAGCGTTGCCGTAGGATGTCATTCCTACACAGATATAGTGAGTCAGTGAGATATTCAGTCAATTGTATAAGTGATACTGACATTGTCAGTAGCAGACACTGAGACCGACAGTAATACAGTGTTGTGTTCTGAGCCTTCGTCTGCCATCTGCCGCGGAGCTCTCCAACAGGTGGTATGAGGCGTACTGAGGGGAAACAAAATATAAAAGCCAGGCTCCTTACAGCCCATCATCGCAACTTAGCTTCATTTTGATACAATATGTTCATTTTTGACTTGTGCAACCCCATGAGGTCTGGGGTATGGTGGTTACAGCACCATGAGACCAGCAGGCCTGGGGTATGGTGGTTACAGCACCATGAGACCAGCAGGTCTGGGGTATGGTGGTTACAGCACCATGAGACCAGCAGGTCTGGGGTATGGTGGTTACAGCACCATGAGACCAGCAGGTCTGGGGTATGGTGGTTACAGCACCATGAGACCAGCAGGTCTGGGGTATGGTGGTTACAGCACCATGAGACCAGCAGGTCTGGGGTATGGTGGTTACAGCACCATGAGACCAGCAGGTCTGGGGTATGGTGGTTACAGCACCATGAGACCAGCAGGTCTGGGGTATGGTGGTTACAGCACCATGAGACCAGCAGGTCTGGGGTATGGTGGTTACAGCACCATGAGACCAGCAGGTCTGGGGTATGGTGGTTACAGCACCATGAGACCAGCAGGTCTGGGGTATGGTGGTTACAGCACCATGAGACCAGCAGGTCTGGGGTATGGTGGTTACAGCAACATGAGACCAGCAGGTCTGGGGTATGGTGGTTACAGCACCATGAGACCAGCAGGTCTGGGGTATGGTGGTTACAGCACCATGAGACCAGCAGGTCTGGGGTATGGTGGTTACAGCACCATGAGACCAGCAGGTCTGGGGTATGGTGGTTACAGCAACATGAGACCAGCAGGTCTGGGGTATGGTGGTTACAGCAACATGAGACCAGCAGGCCTGGGGTATGGTGGTTACAGCAACATGAGACCAGCAGGCCTGGGGTATGGTGGTTACAGCACCATGAGACCAGCAGGTCTGGGGTATGGTGGTTACAGCACCATGAGACCAGCAGGTCTGGGGTATGGTGGTTACAGCACCATGAGACCAGCAGGTCTGGGGTATGGTGGTTACAGCACCATGAGACCAGCAGGTCTGGGGTATGGTGGTTACAGCACCATGAGACCAGCAGGTCTGGGGTATGGTGGTTACAGCACCATGAGACCAGCAGGCCTGGGGTATGGTGGTTACAGCACCATGAGACCAGCAGGTCTGGGGTATGGTGGTTACAGCACCATGAGACCAGCAGGTCTGGGGTATGGTGGTTACAGCACCATGAGACCAGCAGGTCTGGGGTATGGTGGTTACAGCACCATGAGACCAGCAGGTCTGGGGTATGGTGGTTACAGCACCATGAGACCAGCAGGTCTGGGGTATGGTGGTTACAGCACCATGAGACCAGCAGGTCTGGGGTATGGAGGTTACAGCACCATGAGACCAGCAGGTCTGGGGTATGGTGGTTACAGCACCATGAGACCAGCAGGTCTGGGGTATGATGGTTACATTTCGGCTGGTTCAAGCACAGGCTGCTGTATTTCTCCCTCTCTGTATGCATGTGTTTGTCAGGTATGCTTGTCAGTAAGAGTAGCGGTGCACACTAGCTGTGATAGAGAATAATTCCTTCCTGACCCTGGTTGTGAATGTGTGTGTGTGTTATGGCACAGGAGCAGTCCATGTGCATGCTGTTGTGAACTCATGAGAGACTCCTGTCCTGGAAAACGATCTGAGAGAGCAAAGGAAAGCCACGCTGCTCACCATTAAAAATTCATACTGTTCCTTACTGCACACAGGCAATGAGCACACACACACCACACACACACACACACACACACACACACAGAAAGGAGTGGGACAGAAGGGGTTAAACGTGATGGGCTGGACAGGAAGTGTTGCATCATCTTCCTCTGTGATTTAGCAGAGCCTTATCCCCAGCTACATCAGTATGTAGCACCTTCATTTTGACAAACTCCCTGATTCGACTTGATCTGGAGATTACCGTAGCATTGTCTTTCATCTTCAGGAAAATCAGATGCGTTGTCAGCAGGCTGTGGCTGAGCTTCAGAGTCAGAACACATACATTATCCCTCCATAGACATGAATAATCAAGTGTCAGCCATACCTGGACACCAGGTTTACATCATTTCCTGTAGAGAACATATTCCATCATCAGCCTTAAGATTAACCCCCAACTCACTCCGTCACTGCTAAAGCTACAGTTCACAGGTAAGATAAAAGTTGGGACAGATTCATTCTGAAATAACATTGAGTGTAACCTACACAAAGTTTGTGTAGGTTAAAATGGGTTGTGGCTTTAATAATGTTTTTCTGTTTAAAAATAAATATTTGGATTGCATAACTATATATTTTTTTACCAATGATCAAATGTTCAGCAGTCTCCCTTTGACCTTGTCAACATCATTACTCCCACTCAAGTCAGCCGGTGACATCACCACCTTCCATTTTTTTTCTTAGCTTGGAGCAGTTTCTGATGGTCTCATTTGACAGATAGAGTCTCATTACAAGTGTTTGTTTTCCCAACAGCACCATTTGCTGTGACAGTGGGGCCTGCCAGCTCTGTCGGCTACAGTAAAAACTCACTCTGGGGTGTAGTTAACAGGACCATCTGAACAGCCGCACGCGCACACACACACACACACACACACACACACACACACACACACACACACACACACACACACACACACACACACACACACACACACACACACACACACACACACACACACACACACACACACACACACACACACACACACACACACACACACACACACACACACACACACACACACACACACACACACACAGTGGCCAGTCCCGTCTTTGGAGATTGACACACAGTCAGAGCACAGTATGGCTTCTGCAGGCCCCCATACAATCATGGCCACCGACATCCCCTTAAAGGAGGTAAGGCACAGAAGACCTTCAGTCAGTGTGCTGTGAGAAAGATTTCCATTTGCCTTTGCAACCTCAAATGTTACTTATCAATAACATTGTCAAAATGTGGGTCGATAGACAATGAAAAAAGAAACGAGGGGCTCAGGTGAGTACAACAAAATCATGACTCTATCTGTCTGCCCTGCAGTCAGGACTCAACTCTTTAGCTGTGCAGAAATCCAATACCCTCAAAACTCTGTACATCTCATATTACAACTCTGTCTAGCTCCATTGTATTGTTATACCTAAAACACATTGATTGCAGAGTATATGAAACTGGAGTTACGCTATCTACAGTAAATATACCTGGACCAGGCAGGGAGTGGAGCTGTCAGCACCTTTCCCACTAGGTGCTAAGAGGGTTCTACAGAGGTGGGAATATCTCATTCTCCTCTCCACAGCAACACTGAGAGCCTGTTGTGCTAGGGCTGGAGTCATAACCCCGTGAAGGACCGGGGCCTTGGTCTTACTGGATCCAGGTGCAGGTGTAGGCTCACCTCACACCCCATACAGTATGGCAGGGTGTTGGGGAGCAGACAGAACTCTACCCACTCCCACTCTCCGGGATGATGCAGTGTGTTTGGGCTCCGCGCTGACACAAAGCAAAGATGGTGTAATAGATGGCAGATGAACTGCGCTGTGGACAACACCAATTAATCAAAAGGCAGATTGCTGTAGTTTCTCCTCACTATCGCAGGAAAAAGGAGTGGATCTCACCTCCTTAAAATGAATGGATTGTATCTGAGGTTAATTATTATTTACTATTGGGTCTCTTTGGGAGATTTCCACTGCTCAAGGAAATGGCCGCTGATGTGGAACCAAGGTAAGAGACTGCTGTGTTGTTAGGAGCAGTGAACTATTTATTTGTGCCTGTAACCATGCAATATCCTGCCAGGATACATTCATTTCTTTCAGTCTCATCTCACTGTTTCTGGTGCCAGTGCATCACATGTATTTTCATCAAGTTTGTGCACTAACAGTCAACTGTAATCGGTACAATAACATCTCTTGGCAGCCAGAGTCTAGTGACCCCTGTCTATTCAATAGTGTTACAGAGACTAGCCCAGGGTGTGACTGGCACAGGGTGTTACTGGCCCAGGGTGTGACTGGCACAGGGTATGACTGGCACAGTGTGTGACTGGCACAGGGTGTGACTGGCACAGGGTGTTACTGGCCCAGGGTGTGACTGGCACAGGGTATGACTGGCACAGTGTGTGACTGGCACAGGGTGTGACTGGCACAGGGTATAACTCTCCCAGGGTATGACTATCCCAGGGTATGATGACTGTCCCAGGGTTTGATGACTGGCCCAGCTGCCCAGCCCATGTGCACTACTGTTTTGTTCCCTGGCCATGCAGGATAAAGATAGACTCCCCCTCAACACAACTGACTGCAGGTAAGTGTAAATGAAGGCGAGACCACACACATACGCACACACACACACACACACACACACACACACACACACACACACACACACGAGTTTCAGTGACTGGAGAGGACTGATGTAATTATCATGTGGTGACCCGGACGCCGTCCCCTCTTTGACACGTGTCCTTTTTCTAATTTACGACTGGCCCTCTCGTTTAGTGGAGCAGGGGGACTCCTACATGCTGAGTGGGCAGGTGGGCAGGCAGGCAGGCGGGCAGGCAGGTGGGTGGGCAGGTGGGCAGGCAGGTGGACAGGCTGGTGGGCAGGCAGGTGGGCGGGCAGGTGGGCAGGAAGGTGGGCAGGCAGGTGTGCAGGCAGGTGGGCAGGCAGGTGGGCGGGCAGGCAGGTAGGTAGGTGGGCAGGCAGGCGGGCAGGTAGGTGGGCAAGCAGGCAGGTGGGCGGGCAGGTGGGCGGGCAAGCAGGCGGGCAGGCAGGCGGGTAGGCAGGCGGGCAGGCAGGCGGGCAGGCAGGTGGGCAGGCAGGCGGGCAGGCAGGTGGGCAGGCAGGCAGGCGGGCAGGCAGGTGGGCAGGCAGGTGGGCAGGCGGGCGGGCAGGCAGTTGGGCGTGTAGGAGGGCGGCTTTTATGGGACAGGGCTACCAAAGTTTAAGCACGTCTCCCATCGGTCAAAGCCATCATGCCATTAATCATACCCTAAACCAAAACCTATGGCATCTCCCCCTCCATAGCCCATCACAAAACACGGGCACATGGAGGAGATGGAAATGAGGATTATGTCGCTTCACACCCCTGCCAAGCCAGGAGAGGCCTTCCTGGCAGGTACAGTTAGCTAAGTGTGGGAGAGGCGTGATTCAGAATAGCATGGAGACTCCTACATACTACACACCTCCACTATACTGGAGCATAGAATGAGAATGAGAAAACCATATAGGAAAGTGATATAACCTTCACTGTACTAAAGCATGTTATAACATCAGAAAGGAGGGGCTTAGTGATTGACCTACACATGACCAAAACACTGCAACAGCATATAAGACTCTACTGAACCATAATCACTCCCACTATTCACTCTCTCTCCAATAAGAGGACCCCAAGGCAATGGACAGTACATTATAAAGGAGTAGAACTACAGTACATGGCCATCTCCACAGTGGGACAATGACAGACAGACTGACACCACAGACACTGCACTACTGTAATGAAGGTGATTGAGTCTCACACAGCCCCATCTAGTAATGACTGTACTGTAATAATCAGGCCTTAGTGGCCAATATAAAACAGTCCAGACCAATAGTGTCTGTCTGCAGTCCCAGCAGAGGTACTGTAGCCACAGCGGCAGACAGGTCAGAGCTAAATGAATCACATCTATCTATGGGCTCTGGGAGAGGTGACAGTGCAATAGAGCCCAGTCACTTAGATAGCAGCTGAGAGGAGGGATGTGACTGGGGCAGATGTCATTCCACAACCCTCCGAGTGTGGATAGCCAGTCCAATGAAACACTAAGGGAGGGATTGTCCATGAACCCCTATTGCCCCTATCTCAACAAGTGGTTGAAGACCAGACCACTCTGAATTGCCACGGATATAGTACTCTGTATTCAACTTGATATGGCCATCCAGTACACTGGTGTGCGTGGCTATGCTTGGGTTCCTTGATGGCGGATATGCGAGCATGTTATCCTGTTCATGCAGCTGGGTGTACAGCGGAGCCGTGTCATAATACAGCCTAATGCCACTTTAGGGTCAGGTCATTAGCCTGGGTGGGCCTGTGCCAGCCGGTGTAATCCTTATCTGATTGGACTATGAGACTAATCCTGCTCTGGAGCACTGGCACTGTCCAACCCAACAATCTCTGCACTATCTCTCATTCTGGGTCTCTCTCTTACACACACACACACACACACACACACATACACACACACATACACGCCGGATATATACACATGCATGTACGCACACGCGTGTGTAAACATTCACACGCACACCCACACACACACACACAAACGTGTACACACACACAAACAAGTGCTCAGGCTCAAACACACATACAGTACACCAACAAAAACATACACATGGAGAAAACACTAGAAGATTACTCCCACCTGGTCAAAACGCTACACCCACTTACTCATGTAGAAAACCATAAGATACCGTGCCTGTACACACACACTGGTATATGTCTCAAGATGATTGACAGGAAGGAACCGAGGGAGGCCATACGAACAAGTCCTGGAGTTTGGTCATTCATTTCCTCAATCATCCTACATGCATTCTCTTCAGCACCAGTCCATTTCCACAACTGAGAAACCAGGAAAGGGTACAGAGTGGGTGGATTTCAAGTTTTTTTCATGCAGAGGGTAAAGCTGCCCCCATATATTTTCATTCATATGGCATCACAAAGCATTGGACTACTCTTCCAAATGGCATTGAGGCAAAGAAAGCACATGTATTCCCTCTATTGCTGATAGTCCTTCATGGGAAATGGCTCTGCCAGTGAACCCCGAGGCAGGGGGTGAATTATTGGTCTGACTGAAGAAAACCACTCATACAACAGGTGATAGGAGGAAAGGGGGGGAATCACAGCCACCAAAGTAGCCCTCTTCTGTCAAAGGATTTTCCCATCTTCTTTTGCACCTCCTGCCCCCTCCCACTCCTCCCTTCCTCCGTTTCTCCTCCTATAGCCGAGGCAGAGGGGGGCGCTGTAATGAAGATGAATGGGGCAGATTAGCGTGGAGCGAGGAGTAGCAGTGTGCTATACCTGGCAGTGAGGAGAGGAGGCCGTGCCGACTGACGTGGATGCTCCGGTAGGCAGTCACCAAGCCCAGATAGAATGGAGCAGTGTTCCCCCTCGCTCTTGGGCTCAATCCATTAGCACCACACATGTTTACCGAATGCTTAACACACACAGAACATAGACCCAGACAAATCCTCCGACCTCATCCCCATTGTATGGCTCTGCCTCAGTATAACAATAATACACAGACTAGTTTGCAAAGGCTTCCAAAGCATAGGCCACTATAACTGCCAGAATAACTGCTAGTATAAATGCTAGTATAACTGTTCGTATAACTGCTAGTATACCTGCCAGTATACCTGTCAGCCAGTATAACTGCCAGTATAACAGCCAGCATAACTGCCAGTATACTGCTAGTATTACTGCTAGTACAACTGCCAGGATAACTGCTAGTATAACTGCCAGTACAATTGCCATATAACTGCTAGTATAACTGCGAGTATAACTACCAGTACAATTGCCAGTATAACAGCTAGTATAACTGGCAGTGTGACTGCTAGTATAACAGCTAGTATATCTGCTAGTATAACTGACAGTATAGCAGCTAGTATAACTGCTAGTATAACAGCTAGTATAACTGCCAGTATAAGAGCTAGTATAACTGCTAGTATAACAGCTAGTATTACTGCCTGTATAACTGCTAGTATAACAGCTAGTACATCTTCTAGTATAACAGCTAGTATAACAGCTAGTATATCTGCTAGTATAACTGCCATTATAACAGCTAGTATATATGCTAGTATAACTACCAGTATAACAGCTAGTATAACAGCTAGTATAACAGCTACTATATCTGCCAGTATAACTGCTAGTTTAACTGCTACTATAACTGACAGCATAACAGCTAGTACAACTGCTAGTATAACAGCTAGTATATCTGCTAGTATATCTGCTAGTATAACTGCCAGTATAACAGCTAGTATAACAGCTACTATAACTGCCAGTATAACTGCTAGTATAACTGCTAGTATAACTGACAGGATAACTGACAGTATAACAGCTAATATAACTGACAGTATAACTGACAATATAACAGCTAGTATAGCAGCAAGTACATTTTCTAGTATAACAGCTAGTATAACTGACAGTATAACAGCAGGTACACCTGCTAGTATAACTGACAGTATAACTGCTAGTATAACAGCAAGTATATCTGCTCATATATCTGCTAGTATAACTGCCAGTATAACAGCTTGTATAACAGCTACTATAACTGCCAGTATAACTGCTAGTATAACTGACAGTATAACAGCTAGTATAACGTATCGTATAACTGCCAGTATAACAGCTAGTATAACTGACAGCAAAACAGCTAGTATAACTGCTAGTATAACAGTTAGTAACTGACAGTTTAACAGCTAGTATAACTGACAGTATAACAGCTAGTACAACTGATCGTATAACTGCCAGTATAACAGCCAGTATAACTGACAGCATAACAGCTAGTATAACTGCTAGTATAACAACCAGTATAGCTGACAGTATAACAGCGAGTATAACTGACAGTATAACAGCTAGTATAACTGCTAGTATAACAGCTAGTATAACTGCTATTATAACAGCAAGTATAACTGTGACTATAATTGCTAATATAACTGCCAGTATAACAGCTAGTATAACAGCTACTATAACTGCTAGTATAACTGCTAGTATAACAGCTAGTATAACTGCCAGTGCAACTGGCGGTATAACCGCTAGTATAACTGCTAGTATAACTGCTAGTATAACTGGTAATATAACTGCCAGTACAACTGACAGAATAACAGCTATTATAACTGCCAGTATAACTGACAGCATAACAGCTAGTATAACTGTTAGTATTACAGCCAGTATAACCGACAGTTTAACAGCTAGTATAACAGCTAGTATAACTGACAGTATAACAGCTAGTATATCTGCTAGTATATCTGCTAGTATAACTGCCAGTATAACAGCTAGTATAACAGCTACTACAACTGTCAGTATAACTGCTAGTATAACTGACAGCATAACAGCTAGTATAACTGATAGTATAACTGCCAGTATAACAGCCAGTATAACTGACAGTATAACCGCTAGTATAACAGCTAGTATATCTGCTAGTATAACTGCCAGTATTACTGACAGTATAACAGTTAGTATAACTGCTAGTATAACAGCTAGTACATCTGCTAGTATAACTGACAGTATAACAGCTAGTATAACTGACAGTATAACAGCTAGTATAACTGCTAGTATAACAGCTAGTATTTCTGCTAGTATAACTGACGATATAACTGACAGTATAACAGCTAGTATAACTGCCTGTATAACAGATAGTATAACAGCCAGTATAACTGCCAGTATAACAGCTAGTATAACTGCTAGTATAACTGACAGTATAACTGCCAGTAGAACAGCTAGTATAACTGACAGTATAACTGACAGTATAACTGCTAGTGTAACTGACAGTCAAACTGCTAGTATAACTGACAGTATAACATCTAGTATAACTGACAGTATAACAGCTAGTATAACTGCTAGTATAACAGCTAGTATAACAGCTAGTATAACTGACAGTATAACTGACAGTATAACTGCTAGTATAACTGACAGTAAAACTGCTAGTATAACTGACAGTATAACAGCTAGTATAACTGCCAGTATAACAGCTAGTATAACTGCTAGTATAACAGCTAGTATAACTGCTAGTATTACAGCTAGTATGACAGCTAGTATAACTGCTAGTATAACAGCTACTATAACTGTCAGTATAACTGCTAGTATAACTGACAGCATAACAGCTAGTATAACTGATAGTATAACTGCCAGTATAACAGCCAGTATAACTGACAGTATAACCGCTAGTATAACAGCTAGTATATATGCTCATATAACTGCCAGTATAACAGCGAGTATAAGTGCTAGTATAACAGCTAGTACATCTGCTAGTATAACTGACAGTATAACAGCTAGTATAACTGCTAGTATAACAGCTAGTATTTCTGCTAGTATAACTGACGATATAACTGACAGTATACAGCTAGTATAACTGCCTGCATAACAGCTAGTATAACTGCCAGTATAACTGCCAGTATAACAGCTAGTATAACTGCTAGTATAACTGACAGTATAACTGCCAGTATAACAGCTAGTATAACTGACAGTATAACTGACAGTATAACTGCTAGTATAACTGACAGTAAAACTGCTAGTATAACTGACTGTATAACAGCTAGTATAACTGCCAGTATAACAGCTAGTATAACTGCTAGTATAACAGCTAGTATAACTGCTAGTATTACAGCTAGTATGACAGCTAGTATAACTGCTAGTATAACAGCTAGTATATCTGCTAGTATAACTGCTAGTATAACTGCCAGTATAATTGACAGCATAACAGCTAGTATAACTGCTAGTATAACATCCAGTATTACTGACAGTATAACAGCTAGTATAACTGACAGTATAGCAGCTAGTGTAACTGCTCGTATAACAGCCAGTATAACTGACAGTATAAGCTGGTATAACTGACAGTATAACAGCTGGTATAACTGCTAGTATAACTGCCAGTACAACTGACAGTATAACAGCTAGTATAACTGACAGTATAACTGGCAGTATAACAGCTAGTATAACTGCTCGTATAACAGCCAGTATAACTGACAGTATAACAGCTAGTATAACTGACACTATAACTGACAGTACAACTGACAGTATAACAGCTAGTATAACTCCTACTATAACATCTATTATAACTGACAGTATAACTGACAGTATAAAAGCTAGTATAACTGACAGCATAACAGCTAGTATAACTGACACTATAACTGACAGTACAACTGACAGTATAACAGCTAGTATAACTGCTAGTATAACAGTCAGTTTAACTGACAGTATAACAGCTAGTATAACTGACAGTATAACAGCTAGTATAACTGACAGTATAACAGCTAGTATAACTGACAGTTTAACTGCTAGAATAACTGCTAGTAAAACTGCTAGTATAACAGCTAGTATAACTCCTACTATAACATCTAGTATAACTGACAGTATAACAGCTAGTATAAGTGCCAGTATAATTGCTAATTTAACTGCCAGTATAACTGGGTGCTAGTGTATTAGGGTGCCTATGACAATAGAGGTTCCAAAGGATTTAACTCTGTGTTTAAAATGTAGTCTTTGATATTTATTTCTCACTATAGAAGAGGAATGTAGTATTTAGTATTGTATTGGGATCCCTAATTACTCTTCCTCGTGTCCAAACAGGAAACAAAACAACAAATAAAAATATCTAAAATTCATAATATAATATACATAATCCCCCTGTTGGTAGAGCATGGTTTGTAGGTTCCCTTGGGGAACAGTACGAAAGAGTATGAACATATATGTACTGTAAGTCACTGTGGATAAGAGCGTCTGCTAACTGACTAACATGTAAATGTGAATAACATACATAACACTACATAGTACTACATAACCTCCTGCCTCTACCTCACGCTTCAGAAACAGGAGATGACTCCTGCCCTATGAGCCGTTCTGGCTCTCACAAGGCCACCCACCTACATAATACAATATACTGTATAATACAGTGCACATTACAATACAAAACATATTAAAATGACTGCGTCTCATTTGATGTGAATGAGTGAAGCAAGCATAGAACTGTGATGTATGCTGAACTTTAATTTTGACCTTCCTCATAATGGACTGTGTTACTCCTGTTAGATGTTGTTTGCCCAAATAGTAAGCCAGGGGCACATTGTTGCCAAATCTTGTGGAGGGATTTTTGCTGATAGCACACATATTTTGATTTCTCTTATGTCAGGACAATTGAATCAAATACTGCAACAGATCAAGGGACTCAGCATTCATATGAACCAGCTCCAAGGGCAATATGAGATTTCACAAATGAATCGCATGCTTTGGCGATGGCATATGCTATTGCATTTTCAGTATGACTGATAGCACAGGCGACTAGTGAAAACAAGTGTAAATCTACAAAATCTATATAAACCATATTTTATGGAACCATCGAAGTGCTCCACTCTCTTTCCAGTGCTGGAGAGGGAAAAGGACCTGAATGTTCACCGGAGGAGAGATCAGTGAGAAGTGCCTCTACCTTCACACAAACATGCATACACGCCCCCACGCACGCTCGCTCGCACGCACGCACGCACGCACGCCCCCACGCACGCTCGCTCGCATGCACGTCCCCACGCACGCTCGCTCGCACGCACGCCCCCACGCACGCTCGCTCGCACGCACGCACACACACACACACACACACACACACAGCCTGTATGGCTAGTTTCTCATGGGTGAGGCTATGTATGGTATTACAGTGACTGGAGTGGGCAGTAGAGTGGTAGATGGTTGTGTGGGCATTCCCCTCTGTGATCAGTGGCTCTCCTCTCCAGGAGCTGATTAAACAAACACAACCCCTCGCCCACTTGGGCACACAACATGAGCTGTATGATTGGGCCAGGCTGGGCTACAGCAAATCACTGTCTGCATTGTCAGTTGTGATACAGACAGGATGCATCATCATCCATCGCAACAAGGTAGCTACCGATATATGAGACACAAGGTGTAGGATGATGATTCTCCATACAAAGTATCCACTTGATTTCAGCATTGGCATGAACCTCTTCATGCTGTAGTTACAGTATCCACCTGAGATGGCAGACATAGCAGCACCACACCTGGTCTGTAGCAGGAGCTTCTTGTGGCTGAGCTGCTGCTTATACTCCACTGCAGCTGGATCCGGCTCTGCAGTTTACTTCCTATTTTTCAATATCACAGATTTCGGTATAAATTGTGCTAATTACCCATGAATAAATTTACCCGATTGCGTTTTTTTAAGCCCAATTTCCACAGCAGGAAGTCGTTTGGATTGGTATTCAAATGAATCTGACCTCGATGTGTAAATGCGGTGGTGCCGTTCTCCGCTTCCTCCCCTCATCAAGGCCTGAGACCATTCATGAATCGCAAATTACAAATCAGTGTTCATTTCCTGCGATTTGGATCACCAATTCAAAGGAGGGTGGCTGTTATCTTGCCACAAAAGAGAAGCTGCGGCATATGGGCTTTGTAATTGTAATTCACCTTGTGTCAAGTATAGGAGATTTTGGTCAGGTCTGGACTATGAACAACTGTCTGTTAATTACATAACAGCCTGACTAAGGCAAAGGCCAGTCATATCACACCACTGATTTTCTCCACCTTCACAGATAAGTGTGAATTTTCAACAGAGGTTAAAAATCTCTAGTCTTTGAAAACCTCTCCACAGCTGTAGTTAACCCGTGAAGGGTCACACTGAGACCTAAAATATCTCTCCCACTATATGTCCTGGCTAGCACAGGAGAACAGATGCAGAGAGCTCCTGGAAAGGGTAGCAGCAGGGTGTCAGACAGTCCTTGAACAAACCTTAAGCAGATGCTTAAGCCGCCCTGACAGATATGGCCAACGTCAGCCATCCTACCTTGGTCAAAATCACCCAGTAATGTTGATTAATACATTAACATACAACAGTACTTTTCTTGCCCAGGAAAACTATCTAAATAAAAAAACATCCCTGTAATTTCCATTTTTTAAATACATTTTGCCTATGTGAATTTAACATGACAAAAAGCACAACTTTATTCTGTGCAAACATACACATTTTGAAGTGTTCAAATCATCAGATCTTTACAGTTGAGTGGCACTGACATTATTTTCATCAACCACTTCCTGGGGCTGACTTCACCTCAGGCTGTTAGAGCAGAGATCTGACCTAAGACTGACTGCTTACTGCTTATCAAATGGCAGAGGAGTGTGCAGAGAGACAGGAGGCCTGCGTGAATCTCTCTGCTAAGAAGATGTAACGCTGCGTAACCTCACAAGGTTACGCTCAAAGTCAGCATCTGACGCCTCCGCCAGAGCATGACAGGAAACAAGACCCCGCTGTGTGTCAAGTCAAGACGTGGGAGGTGGTCTTGAACCTGCGCTTGAGAGGTGACTGTGTTTGACAACTCAGAAAATACTAAGCACTGCCAGGTCAAAGGGTAAATGACAAGCACTGTTAAGGCACCACATCATCCAGAGGTCAAACGTGGGGTCTGGATGGAAATAGATCTTTGACAGGAAGGGCTGACTTTCTGTTGCTCTTGTGCACTGGTCATTATCATATGTTATCACAATTAGAAATATTTGAAGAATGGCATGGTCACTTGGTGCTGTTTTGAACAATACAATCGACTGGTGTCAAAGAATGTTGAAAAGTTATGTTTTGAAGGTGTCACTTGGGGATTGTGTATAGGCCTAAGAGGTGTGAAATGGAGGGTTCTTACAGTAGTTCATTGGCCCAATTCTGTGTTTGATACACTGTATGGGGCTTAAGATAAACCTGATCCACATAGCATTTGTCAGTAGAAAAGCAAAGGAGGGGATAAAAGTTATAACGTCAACGAGTGGGATAGGTTTTACTACATGTAGCTAAAGGATAAAAGGTTCACTATGGTATACTGACATAAAATAGAAAATAGAAAATAAAGTGACTGCAAAACGCATGTGGCTCAATTACCTTCTAAGCAACACGTCCTCCACAATCCGGAATGGGTCATCACCTCTTCGTTCTTCTTGCTGGTCTCGTTATCGCTGACCGACTTTGACTTGCACGTGCCGCGCGAGTACAGCCAGTAGTCCGTGCCAACCGCGATGGTCATGAGACTGAAGGCGGCAAATGCGCCGACCGTGGTCAATAGCATCTGAACTCCGCGGTCAAACAGACCCATATTTCCGCATTCCATGAAAGGGGGACCCCCTTTCCTCTTGATATATAGGAAATAAATATTTGAAAATTTACGGGACCAAACCAAACTAAAAAAATGGGATATATTTGAGCGAAAGGAGGGGGAAGGAGGTGGATGCGGTAGGAACCTTATGGTTGCGTTTGGGTGAGGACTGACTAAGAGAAATTGGGTTGTATTTTAGGGTAGTTTGGGGAGGAGGACGCAGTGTCTCTCTCCCCAGATGGGTTCTTACTAAATGTTACCCCAAATATAAGAATTATGGACAAGGTAATGGCCTCTAAAATGGACTATAGCGTCAACTGTTATCCCTATGACTACAACTAGCCTACACTGGCAGTTGCAGCAGAAACCTACTAATGAAAAGATAATATTATGTATAATATACAATCACAGTAAGTGATTCGTTAGAGAGAGACTGTAATATAAATGGAAAAATGGATAGCCTCAATCAAAATTCAGTAGGCTATTACGCTTTGAGACTAGCTTTTGTCTCATGCTTTACAATGTAGCATTTAACACATGTAGATCGCTGGCAATGTGTTTCTTGATGTGCAAGGTTGGCAGATAAGTACTATTTTATGGACAGCATTGAATGAATATGAGCTGAAATGGATGAAGAGAAGAGTGGTGTTCGAGTAATGGTAGACTTACAACAATCCTGCCTGGCAAGTCAATACGTCTCTTAAATGCGAAATTAATTACAATTATTTTTGGCATATAATGCTGAATTTGTATATATTTTATGTTTAATTATGTTTGAATAACCCTATGTCAGGGCTATTATAGTCAAGGTGGAAAAGCAAGGAGAGAAACAGGGACGGGAAATGAAGGACAGGGAAAATAAGAAAAGCAATTGTAAATAAATGGACGATTCAAGTCCAGTGGAAACAAATGAAAATAATCCTGGGGTCTATATTATATAAGAAAGTAAAATACTATAGGGCTTGCGTCAATTTGATAAATCAACCAACAATGGAATAAAGAAATCAAGCCCAATGAATAAATCAATTAATTGGTAAAGAAACAAATAAATCAGGTCGAAAACAAATTAAACAAACGCTAGATTTCCTTTTTCCTAAAATTCTGATCCCCAGTTTCCATATGTAGCCCTTAGCTCTTTGAAGGTTTCCGCTGGAAATGGGGATTTGCGGTTGGAAAGGGTGCAGTCGACGATCCGGAGAAAGCGGGGTGCATCCAGCAAGGCAAGCCGACCATTACTCGACATAGAGCCGGGAAGAGGAGTTGGGGATGCCGCTGGAACTGATCCGTTTTAGTACCACTGTTAATACGGTTGTTACTTGGATATCCAAATGCACGGTTGTATCACACCCAGAACCGGAACCAGAACCTTCCCACTTGCATAGCCCTTGCGCCATGTAAATCGGAAATAATCTGATAGAAAACTCAGTTGCAAATCAAAGCAAAAAACGAAAGTATATGTTCCAATCCTTGTTCCTTCCGTTGTTCGTTCAGATGACAGCGGAGTTTTTCGTCTGAGGGTGTAGGAGTGTGTAGCTGGGCTAGAAAAATATTACACAACCGGAGGAAGAGACCGAGAGCACGCCACGCCGACCCAACAGCACCGATCCACAGAGCCGTTGAGAGGGGCGCAAATTGGAGTCCGTATATTCTGGATGTCAGTGTCAGCGCTATGCATTTAATTGAAGTTTTCTCCTCTAAAACGATGGTTTATGTCAGTGTTTAAATGCTGATTGTAGTGCTGAAGATTATGAGCATATTTTCTTCCCACATTGACTGATGCTATACTCTCGCTTTAGTAGGTTACAGTGCTCGTCCACCGATGCTGGAAAGATAGCCTATTAAAGATTTTAATTCCATTTCTGGAGTGGAGGGAGGGGTGAGTAGGGGGTGCGGGGGTTGCGGGCTGGTTTTGTGTGTGTATGGGTATATATGTGCGTGTGTGTGTGTGTGTGTGTGTGTGTGTGTGTGTGTGTGTGTGTGTGTGTGTGTGTGTGTGTGTGTGTGTGTGTGTGTGTGTGTGTGTGTGTGTGTGTGTGTGTGTGTGTGTGTGTGTGTGTGTGTGTGTGTGTGTGTGAAAAGCAGGGGGTGGGGTTAGTTAGAACTGGTTGAAGGATTATGGAGAACTGTATTTTATATTTATGCATTAGCATTATAAGCCCTGACGTGCTTTGGGTTATCGCCACCCCAGGTTTTTATGACAGTCTATTCATGGTGCTCATAATGTTCCTAAAATAATCCCCCAAATGATTTATTGGATTGAGTCTGAATTGCGTGACTACTATTTTTCGTGCTAGCTTGGATGGGACTTTGGGTGCCAATTTCTCAGATTTTGGTTTCTCTCCCTCTATCATAATTTGTTTAACTAACAAATAACATTTCCATATTTTGACGCAGGGCAGCCTTATGAGATGGACTCGCTTTTGGACTGTTTTCAGACTTGGCCATTTTGATCCAAACAATCACGGTGTCATTTATAATTGCAAAGCAATCAGATTTATTAGTTCCTGCCATTGCCAGCAAAATATTTTATCGGTCCTATACATGTAATTACTCCATGCACCTCCACTGCAATAACTGAATGGGGAACTAAGCAGTAGGAAGCCAGAGAAACGCGCGCAGGTTGTCCGCCACTGCTCTTGAATGTGTGGTCCACTCTCAAAGTGCTGAAAGGACAGCTCCCTCCGCGCGCTGTAAGCGTCGTTCAGTGTTCAGGAGCTTGTCTCCCCCTAGCTTTCATGTGCCGCAACTGCAATTGAGCATTTCATTCCAACAGCTATAGAAAGAACAAGGGAAGTGCAGAGCGGGCATATGAATTAGAAAATTATTCCCTCCTATTGTGGAGATATTTTCTTGTGATCATGACATAACAAACGTTGTTTTGTCGAGTTCACGAGATGAACTCTATACATAGGAGTGGATGTATTGACGACAGCTTGACAATATGGCTAAGGCAGAGCCAAGGGTGGATCAATGCATCCATTTTTATTTTGATAAGGGATTAACCCAGGCAGAAATGGCATTTTGTCTGGCAGTTATTTATTGCTTCCAGTTTTGGCTCCAGTACAACCCGATTTTAAAGATGTAAAAGTGATGTTGCACTACTGTTTTAAATTGAAATTGAACGTTTATGGCAAGAAAAGTTAACATTGAGGTTTGTGGTTGCAGACTACCAATGAAAGTTTATTTGAATTTCTTGAATAGTTTTAACAGGGAGGTTGTCCTGTCAATACCAGCCAAACACAGTCACAAACAACAATTAAAAACTAGTACAGAAAAATAAAACTAGTAAAACAGATGAAGTTGTTTTTAAATACTCAAACATTTCATGAAGGTTCCAGTCTATTTGTCATTTCAGCCATAAATGGTGGGCAAAATGTTGTGTTACTGAAGGACAGCGCCGCCATTCCTCCAGTTATAAAAAGCATCTCACTGACAGGTAGCCTACCAGTTAAGAGCGTTTGGCCAGTAACTGAAAGGTCACTGGTTTGAATCCCTGAGCTGGCAAGGTGGAAAAAAACTGCTGTTCTGCACTTGAGCAAAGCAGTTTACCCCCAAAAACCACTGTGCATATGACATTGATCAAGGCAGCCCCCGGCATCTCTCTCTGATTCAGAGGGGTTGGGTTAAATTTGGAAGACACATTTCAGTTGAGTGCATTCAGTTGTCTAACTGACTAGGTATCCCCTTCCCATACTGTAACATGTGCAGTTTGTAATTCCTCAGTTTGTCTTATATTGCTGGAGCTTTGATAAGAAGGCCCAGGCCTATAGGATCCTGACAACAGTTGTGCTCTAATCACAGATCTTAGATCTTTGTAGAGTCTTACTGCCTTTGGTCCACTATGACACTGCTGTCAATCTATCGTCAAGAAATCCACTCATATTTATAGAGTTTATCTTGTGATCTCGACAAAACAACTTTTGTTATGTCGTGATCAGAAGATAAATAAGTTGTGATCTCGACATAACAATGCAATAATTGTTGTATTAATATGTGCTCTCTGGACTTCCTTAGAGAACCAACCATAGGCCTACCATACATTTGTGCAATTAACTCATGCAATGTATGGCTATAGTTTGCGTATGGATATTTTTCTGCCATTCCATTAGAGTGGAGTCCTGTCGACTCTTGCTCCTTGCCATAAGGCCCATTCATTTGATCTTCCTGGTGATTCTTCAGTCCAAATTTTCAACTATGGCAGGCTTCTCCCTCCATCACTCATCTCTAATGTTTACCCAACCCAGCCATATACACAGATCTGGGGGCCCATTAGCCCGTGTCCCAGTGGCTTTACTGAGCAATTAGCAAACAAATAGCACTGCTAGTTTTGGCCAGGGACTCTGTGATCTCAACAAACCGATGGAGCAAATAAACTGATGCATGAACAATGGATTGGGACTGGGAGCTGGGAGCTGGGGACTGGGAGCTGGGAGCTGGGGACTGAGAGCTGGGAGCTGGGGACTGGGAGCTGGGGACTGGGAGCTGGGGGCTGGGAGCTGGGAGCTGGGAGCTGGGGACTGGGAGCTGGGGACTGGGGGGGAGCTGGGAGCTGGGGACTGGGAACTGGGGACTGGGGGCTGGGAGCTGGGAACTGGGAGCTGGGGACTGGGAGCTGGGGGCTGGGGACTGGGAGCTGGGTCCACAGCGACTGTTGCATAGGGTTGGAGTGAGATGTCAACACAAGATCGACATGATCTGGAAAAACTCTCGGCCTAGTTTTAGGTACAACCTAACTGGGCCAAGAGACTTTCCTGGGCAAGTCATATGATCAGGAAAACCTGCTGGCCATAGTCATCTGTCCTAATTTGAGTGTTTTTATAATGCAGGCCATTTTGAACCTGGTTACTGACTGTATTGGCAGTCCCTAGCGCCCCACTCATTAATGAGTCTGATGTATTAGACCCATGGGACCCACCTCTGATCTACACAGCCCTTCCATTGGATATCAAATAAACACTTGAGCCTATAAGGTGAGCAGAAACCTGGCCCTGGCACACACATACCACTGGCTCTGTCATCTGGTCTGTGCAGGTTGAATAGCTGGGAGCTTCATCATAAAAGAAAAGTCATCATCATCTTCTTCCCAAGCATTAGGTTATGAGCTGTGGCCAATGTCTCCGTGACCCGTTTGGACAAGGTGATGTGTGTTTCTCTTACTTCAGCATTTATCAGTTCTGAACAGAGAAACAGTCCCTCACACTGTAGGTCTTTAATGTGCAACTGAGATGAAACATTTTCATCGGTGTCTTGCTCTGAATGGAAACCTCACATACATTTTACCCTCTCTCTCCTTTACTTATTTCTTCCTCCATTCCTCTCATCTGGGTCAAGATGAAAAATGCGTAGTCTCTGTAATCCCTAGTCCTGTGGAAAATGCATTTTTCCTATGTCAATAAACAGCACCTTCATTTCACCCTCATATTTGTGTGTATTTTTCATCTGTCTTTCTGTGTGTCTTCGTTTGCTTGCCCTTCCCCTCTCTTCATCCGATCTGGACCCCTCACTCACACTACAACTACCCAGCTGGGAGGGGGGCCTATTGCTCTGACTAAAGACCTCTCTGATTCACCGTCGCGGCCAGGATTTGGGACACCCTTGCATTTATTAAACAATTACCCCTGACAGGCGAGCCTGCACCAATCAGAGGGAGCCGGAGTTCCGCACCCACACAACTCCCAAATGGACTCTTTATGTCAGTCTGTAGGTCCGGCCTAATCAGGGCCTTGGTAAAGCACCCCTGGAGCATTGGCTTAAGGAATGCTTTAAGTAAATTGTGCTCTGGAGTAAAAAAAAGATTGAGGAGAGGGAAGCAAAGTGTTGGCCCACTTTGAAGGAGGCAGCAGCCCTTTGAACACTAGTCTCAATCCTTGTTAATTGAAGGTGATCCCCGTTAAGTGGGAGTCTCTGGGCGAGGTTCTACCCTGGAGCAGTTTGGTCTCTGGGGCCGATTTAGTCTCTACATCTCTGCTCTGAGGCAGGGAGGAAGGGATCCCAGAGACAGGGCTCCACTGCTGCCATAGGGGCTAACAGTACAGTGCATCATGTGCTTCTGTGGTCTATATTGACAGGGTGTACAATGGATATGGTTGTGTTGGACAAACTGCATGAATCCACCAAGCTCATCCCATTGCTGACCCCACTCAAATGTCATCCCTTGCTTTCATTTTCCAGTCTGTTTCACAGGACAGTGTAAAAATACAACAATTTCCTCCCCTCTAAATGGATAGCATAATGTTTTCATTGTAGCCATTGACAGTTATTTTAGATAAAGCTGATGACTAACTAGACTCATTCACCAGGGGGTGCTAGTCTTCTCTTCACCAGGTGGATGTGGGGTGCATGGACCTACTTATTGTTTCTCATCGTTACCAAATGACAGACCACAGTCTCCACAGCAGTCCCATTCTCAGACTGAGAGTGGAAACATGTCCCTATGCCACAAAAATGTTTGCATTCCAGTTCCATCCAACTACATTCAGACAGTCAAAAGACAACGTACCAACCATCTTCCCTGCCACCATCCCCACCTTCCTCCCCTCTCTCCACTAGATTGATTATCTGTGTAATGAATTGAATCACTCTCATGACAGGTGCCACAATTCCTCCCTACCCCGCGATCTACTCTTCCCTTATCCCTCTGTTCCTCTATTCTTCTGTTTCTCTATTCCTCTGTTCCTCTGTTCCTGTATTCTTCTATTCCTCTGTTCCTGTTTTCATCTATTCCTCTATTACTCTTTTCCTCTATTCCTCTGTTCCTATATTCCTCTACTCCTCTGTTCCTGTATTCCTCTGTCCCTCTATTCCTTGGTTCCTCTCTGTCCTGTTCCACTGTGTTCTGTGGTGTTGGCCTGTGTTAGCCTGTGTTCTTCTCCACTGTTCTGCTGTGATCCCCAGTCTTCTGCTTCTTTGTGTAGCTGTGTTCTCCAGTGTTCTGCAGCTGTGTTGCATGTTGAGGACACTGCCCCGTCAGCAGCGGTTCCTCTCTGATCGCCGGGTGCTTGTTCAGAGCTGAGCTGAGTGAGCGTTCTGACATGGCTGTCTCTCTCTGCTGCAGCGCCTCAGCTTCTTCACCTGACTGGTGTTCTGCGGCTGTGATCCACACTGGCCGCCTGGATGGCATCCAATCAGGGTTCAATACTGGGTCATTGTCTTGGTCACCCAATGTTCCATAAAAGATATGGGGATTTTGCACAAAATTGTGAATGCCCGCTGGAGCATTGTATATTGTGCACATGTTGGTGAATGTATGCAGATGTATAATGCTTGATATGCTTTTTTCATGTTTCTCTATCTGGCATAACCTTATGTCAGTGCTATCAGAAACATAGCCTACATGGTTCATCAATGCAATTGTGCAACTAAAAACATGAGAACTGTGCATGCTTTCTGCAAGGCACTCTGTCTGGCAGAGTGGTGTGACCAGTCTACATGACACTCAATATCTAAGCATTGGAGCAGTATGTGTTCAGTGCCTGGTGCTGTTGAAGGCAATTATTGTTACTGCTGTGCTATGGAGAGACAGTGCTGTACTGAGTGAGGATGTTATTGCAGTGCCCAGGGGCAGACACGCAGGTATGTGTGCGACTCAAACTGACAGCTACTCACTTCGAACTTACCATCTGTCTTTTCCCATTTAATTTCTGCTTGTGTTCCGTTTCTAACAGATATACAGGCTCAGCAAGGGCCTGATTGTACCCTCAACACACACACACACACAGACAGACAGACAGACAGACAGACAGACAGACAGACAGACAGACAGACAGACAGACAGACAGACAGACAGACAGACAGACAGACACCCACCCACACACCTCTCTCGCTATCCACTGTTTTCCTACCTCCAACGTTCACCCTGTTCCCATAATCAATCAGGTGTGTATAATGGATAAAGGGGAGGGGTTTGTCCATATTTAATGGGGGTGTGGCTGGAGGTAATGAATGACCATTCTTTCTCTCTTTCTCTGCTCCTATTTCGTGGTGTGCCACTTCAATGCTTGATCATTCTCTCGCTCTGGCCTTTCTTCATGAATCAATCTTTTTCTATGGTGTGAATGGGCCTAAAGCAAATACAGTGCATTTAGAAAGTATTCAGACCCATTGACTTTTTCCACATTTTGTTACATTACAGCCTTATTCTATAATGTATTACATAGTTGTTTTTGCTCATCAATCTAGACACAATACCTCATAATGACAAAACAAAACCAGGTTTTTAGAAATTTCAAAAAAGTTAACTGAAATATCACATTTACCTAAGTATTCAGGCCCTTTACTCAGTACTTTGTTGAAGCACGTTTGGCAGCGATTACAGCCACGAGTCTTCTAGGCTATGAGGCTACAAGCATGGCACACCTGTATTTGGGGAGTTCTCATTCTTCTCTGCAAATCCTCTCAAGCTCTGTCAGGTTTTGATGGGGAGCATCAATGCACAGCTATTTTCAGGTCTCTCCAGAGATTAGATCGGGTTCAAGTCCGGGCTCTGGGTGGGCCATTCAAGGACATTCAGAATCTTGTCCCGAAGCCACTCCTGTGTAGTCTTGGTTGTGTACTTAGAGTTGTTGTCCTGTTGGAAGGTGAATCTTTGCTGCAGTTGTCACGCCTTGGTCTTAGTATTTTGTGTTTTCGTTAATTAGTTGGTCAGGCCAGGGTGTGACATGGGTTTATGTTGTTGTATTTTGTAGTGGGGTATTTTAGTTATTGGGATTGCGGCTGAGTAGGGGAGTTGCATAGGTTTGGCTGCCTGAGGCGGTTCTCAATCAGAGTCAGGTGATTCTCGTTGTCTCTGATTGGGAACCGTATTTAGGTAGCCTGGGTTTCACTTTGTATTTCGTGGGTGATTGTTCCTGTCTCTGTGTTAGTGTTCACCAGACAGGCTGTATAGGTTTTTTCACGTTCCGTTTGTTGTTTTTTGTATTTATAAGTTATTTTGTGTATCGTCATTTGTTCCATTAAAAACATGAGTAACCAACACGCTGCATTTCGGTCCGACTCTCTTTTGACAAACGAAGAACGCCGTTACAGAATCACCCACCACACACGGACCGAGCAGCGTGTTAATAGGCAGCTGGAGCAGCGAAGGGAGGACGTTATGGACAGCAGAAGCTTGGAGTATACGACGTGGGAAGAAATAGACAGGTGGGCGGCCGACCCAGAGAGAGTGCCGGAGCCCGCCTGGGATTCGCTGGAGCAGTGCGAAGAGGGCTATAAGAGAATGGAGTCGAAAAGAAAGACACGGCGGCGCAGAGCGAAACCCGAAAATCAGCCCCAAAAATTTCTTGGGGGGGCTCAGAGGGAGAGTGGCTGAGTCAGGAGACAGACCTGAGCCAACTCTCCCTGTTTATCGTGAGGAGCCAAGGAGGAGACCAGAACCGGTGTTGGAGGTGAGTGAAGCAGAGACTGTGAAGGAGTTAATGGGGAAATTGGAGGAGAGAGTAATGAGGGAGTTGCTAGTTTGGTGCTTTAAGTACAAGATTCGTCCGACGGAGTGTGTCGGGGATTTAATGGCACCTGGGTCAGCGCTCCATACTAGTCCTGAGGTGCGTGTTAGTCGGCTGGTGAAGAATGTGCCAGCCTCACGTACTAGGCCTCCTGTGTACCTACCTAGCCTTGCACGTCCTGTGCCAGTCCTGCTCTCAGGCTCTCCAGTACACCTTCACGGTCCAGTCCATCCTGTGCTACCTTCACACACCAGTCCTCCAGTGGCACCAGGCTTCCTGTGCGTGTCCTCGATCCAGTACCACCTGTTCCAGTACCACGCACCAGGCCTTCAGTGCGCCTCGCCTGTTCAGCGCAGCCAGCGCTTTCTCCCTCTCCTGCGCAGTCGGAGTCTCCCGCCTGTTCAGCGTTTCTAGAGCCTTCCTCCTCTACAGCGCTGCCGGAGCCTCCTGCCTGTTCGGAGCAGCCTGAGCTGCCAGTCTGCATGGAGCAGCTAGAGCTGCCAGTCTGCATGGAGCTGCCAGTCTGCATGGAGCAGCTAGAGCTGCCAGTCTGCATGGAGCAGCTAGAGCTGCCAGTCTGCATGGAGCAGCTAGAGATGCCAGTCTGCATGGAGCAGCTAGAGCTGCCAGTCTGCATGGAGCAGCCAGAGCTGCCAGTCTGCATGGAGCAGCTAGAGCTGCCAGTCTGCATGGAGCAGCCAGAGCTGCCAGTCTGCATGGAGCAGCTAGTCTGCATGGAGCAGCTAGTCTGCATGGAGCAGCCTAGAGCTGCCAGTCTGCAAGGAGCTGCCAGTCTGCAAGGAGCTGCCAGTCTGCATGGAGCAGCCAGAGCTGCCAGTCTGCATGGAGCAGCTAGAGCTGCCAGTCTGCATGGGGCAGCCAGAGCTGTCAGTCTGCTTGGAGCAGCCAGAGTTGCAAGTCTGCATGGAGTTGCCAGTCTGCATGGAGTTGCCAGTCTGCAAGGAGCCGTCAGTCAGCATGAAGCAGCCAGAGCCGTCAGTCTGCCAGACTCTTCCAGATCTGCCAGTCAGCCAGACTCTTTCAGATCTGCCAGTCAGCCAGACTCTTCCAGATCTGCCAGTCAGCCAGACTCTTCCAGATCTGCCAGTCAGCCAGACTCTTCCAGATCTGCCAGTCAGCCAGACTCTTCCAGATCTGCCAGTCAGCCAGACTCTTCCAGATCTGCCAGTCAGCCAGACTCTTCCAGATCAGCCAGTCAGCCAGACTCTTCCAGATCCGCCAGTCAACCAGACTCTTCCAGATCCGCCAGTCAGCCAGACTCTTCCAGATCCGCCAGTCAGCCAGACTCTTCCAGATCCGCCAGTCAGCCAGACTCTTCCAGATCCGCCAGTCAGCCAGACTCTTCCAGATCCCAGATCTGCCAGTCAGCCAGACTCTTCCAGATCTGCCAGTCAGCCAGACTCTTCCAGATCTGCCAGTCAGCCAGACTCTTCCAGATCTGCCAGTCAACCAGACTCTTCCAGATCTGCCAGTCAACCAGACTCTTCCAGATCTGCCAGTCAATCAGACTCTTCCAGATCTGCCAGTCAACCAGACTCTTCCAGATCCGCTAGTCAACCAGACTCTTCCAGATCCGCCAGTCAGCCAGGATCTGCCGGATTCAACTGCCTGGCTGGGCTTCATCTCAGTACTGGACTTCCTCTCAGTACTGGGCTTCCTCTCAGTACTGGGCTTCCTCTCAGTGCTGGGCTTTCTCTCAGTACTGGGCTGCCCCTCAGTCCCGAGCTGCCCCTCAGTCCCGAGCTGCCCCTCAGTCCCGAGCTGCCCCTCAGTCCCGAGCTGCCCCTCAGTCCTGAGCTGCCCCTCAGTCCTGAGCTGCCCCTCAGTCCCAAGCTTCCCCTCAGTCCCGAGCTGCCTCAGTCCCGAGCTGCCCTCAGTCACGAGCTGCTCCTCAGTTCAGTGGGGTTCTGGGTGAGGACTATTAGGCCATGGTCGGCGGTGAGGGTGGATCATCCCAGGACGCGAAGGGGAGGAACTATGACATTTATGGAGTGGGGTCCACGTCCCGAGCCGGAACCGCCACCATGGACAGACGCCCACCCGGACCCCACTCCATAAATGTCCGTGAGTCCGCACCTTAGGGGGGGGGGGGGTTCTGTCACGCCTTGGTCTTAGTATTTTGTGTTTTCGTTAATTAGTTGGTCAGGCCAGGGTGTGACATGGGTTTATGTTGTTGTATTTCGTAGTGGGGTTTTTTAGTTATTGGGATTGCGGCTGAGTAGGGGTGTTGCATAGGTTTGGCTGCCTGAGGTGGTTCTCAATCAGAGTCAGGTGATTCTCGTTGTCTCTGATTGGGAACATTTACATTACCATATTTAGGTAGCCTGGGTTTCACTTTGTATTTCGTGGGTGATTGTTCCTGTCTCTGTGTTAGTGTTCACCAGACAGGCTGTATAGGTTTTTTCACGTTCCGTTTGTTGTTTTTTGTATTTATAAGTTATTTCGTGTATCGTCATTTGTTCCATTAAAAACATGAGTAACCAACACGCTGCATTTCGGTCCGACTCTCTTTCGACAAATGAAGAACGCCGTTACAGCAGTCTGAGGTCCTGAGCAGTCTGGAGCAGGTTTTCATCAAGGATCTCTCTGTACTTTGCTCTGTTCATCTTTCCCTCGATCCTGATTAGTCTCCCAGTTCCTGCCTCTGAAAAACATCCCCAGAGCATGATGCTGCCACCAACATGCATCACCGAAGGGATGGTGCCAGGTTTCCTCCAGACGTGATGTTTGGCATTCAGGCCAAAGAGTTCAATCTTACTTTCATCAGACCAGACAATCTTGTTTCTTATGGTCTGAGAGTCCTTATGGTGCATTTTGGCAAACTCCAAGCGGGCTGCGATGTGCCTTTTACTGAGGAGTGGCTTCTGTCTAGCCACTCTACCATAAAGGCCTGATTGGTGGAGTAGGATGGTTGTCCTTCTGGAAGGTTCTCCCATCTCCACAGAGGAACCCTGGAGCTCTGTCAGAGTGACCTTCTGGTTCTTGGTCACCTCCCTGACCAAGGCCCTTCTGATTGTGAGTCCCAGAGGGTGGTGCAAAATTGGCCCACCCAGCGTTGTCCGGGTTTGGCCGGTGTAGGCCAATTGTAAATAAGAATTTGTTCTTAACTGACTTCCCTAGTTAAGTGAAGGTGACATAATTAAAAATAATAATAATGATGGAGGCCACTGTCACACCCTGACCTTAGAGATCATTTTTATGTCTCTATTTTGGTTTCGTCAGGGTGTGAGTTGGGGTGGGTATTCTACATTCTATTATTTGTATTTCTAGGTTTTGGCCGGGTAGGGTTCGCAATCAGGGACAGCTGTCTATCGTTGTCTCTGATTGAGAACCATATTTAGGTAGCCCTGTTTTCCACATGTCTTGTTGGGAAGTTGACATTTGTTTATGGCACATAGCCTTTAGCTTCACGATTTGTTTTTGTAGTGTTTATTGTTTTGGTCAGCGTCATTTTCCAAATAAAGAGAAAATGTACACTCACCACGCTGCACCTTGGTCCTCTTCTTTTAATGGCCATGACAGAACTTTCCACCACAAACGGACCAAGCAGCGTGGTAAGGAGAAATGAACGTGGGAGGACATTTTGAATGGCAAGGGATTCTGGACGTGGGAGGAGATCCTGGCCGGAAAGGATCGCCTGCCGTGGGAGCAGGTAGAAGCAGAGAGGAAGGCGAAGGCAGCTGGTAAAGGGGCCCAGCATTATGAGGGAACATGGCTAGCAAGGAAGCCTGAGAGGCAGCCACAAACATTTTTTGGGAGGGGGCACACGGGGAGTTTGGCGGAGTCAGGTTGGAGACCTGAGCCAACTCCCCGTGCTTACCATGGCGAGCATGTAACTGGTCAGAGTGATGCGCACGGTGTCGCGAGTGGGCATTCACAGGCCGGTGTGCTCTGTGCCAGCGTCCCGCATTTGCCGGGTGGAAGTGGGCATCCAGCCAGAACGGGTTGTGCCAGCTCTGCGCTCGAGACCGCCAGTGCGCCTCCACGGCCCAGTGTATCCGGTGCCTCTGTCAAGAACTAAGCCTCCTGTATGTCTCCCCAGCCTGGTGAGTCCTGTGCCTGCTCCCAGAACCAGGCCTCCTGTATGTCTCCCCAGCCTGGTGAGTCCTGTGCCTGCTCCCAGAACCAGGCCTCCTGTATGTCTCCCCAGCCTGGTGAGTCCTGTGCCTGCTCCCAGAGCCAGGCCTCCTGTATGTCTCCCCAGCCTGGTGAGTCCTGTGCCTGCTCCCAGAACCAGACCTCCTGTATGTCTCCCCAGCCTGGTGAGTCCTGTGCCTGCTCCCAGAACCAGGCCTCCTGTATGTCTCCCCAGCCTGGTGAGTCCTGTGCCTGCTCCCAGAGCCAGGCCTCCTGTATGTCTCCCCAGCCTGGTGAGTCCTGTGCATGCTCCCAGAGCCAGGCCTCCTGCGTGTCTCCCCAGCCTGGTGAGTTCTGTGCCTGCTCCCAGAGCCAGGCCTCCTGCGTGTCTCTCTACTCCAGTGATGATCCAAGGCACGAAGCCTCCAATGATGATCCATGGCAAGAAGCCTCCAGTGATGATCCATGGCAAGAAGCCTCCAGTGATGATCCATGGCAAGAAGCCTCCAGTGATGATCCATGGCAAGAAGCCTCCAGTGATGATCCATGGCAAGAAGCCTCCAGTGATGATCCATGGCAAGAACCCTCCAGTGATGATCCATGGCAAGAAGCCTCTCGTGATGATCCATGGCACGAAGCCTCCAGTGATGATCCATGGCAAGAAGCCTCCAGTGATGATCCATGGCACAAAGCCTCCAGTGAGTAGTCATGGCAAGAAGCCTCCATTGACGGCCTATTGTTTTGTTCGGCGCATTTTCCAAATAAAGAGAAAATGTACACTCACCACGCTGCACCTTCGTTCTCTTCTTTTAACGGCCGTGACAGCCACTGTGTTCTTGGGGACCTTCAATGCTGCAGAAATGTTTTGGTATCCTTCCCCAGATCTGTACCTGGACACAATCCTGTCTCGAGCCTCTAAGGACAATTCCTTCGACCTCTTGGCTTGGTATTTGCTCTGACATGCACTGTCAACTGTGGGACCTTATATAAACAGGTGTGTGCCTTTCCAAATTATGTCCAATCAATTGAATTTACAACAGGTGGACTCCAATCAAGTTGTAGAAACATCAAGGATGATCAATGGAAACAGGATGCACCTGAGCTCAATTTCGAGTCTCATAACAAAAGGTCTGAACACTTATGTAGATAAGGTATCTGTTTTTTATTTTTTATAAATTTGCTAAAATTTCTTTAAACCTGTTTTCGCTTTTTCCATTACAGGGTATTGTCTGTATATTGATGAGGAAGACATTTTATTTGATCCATTT
>NC_088225.1:16814678-17067178 GCF_036934945.1 Oncorhynchus masou masou | reverse complement strand
TGTGTGAGGTAAAATAATCTGCCCCTTCATGGTCAGGCAGTTTACACTGTTGGCTTGATTATTTTTCCACAAAGAAAAGGTACACCCATTCACGTCTCCTCTCCTTCAGATGGTCTATGAGACTAAGGCTGATACTGTAGGTATATCTGTAGGTAATATCACACCGTTGCCTTAATTTTATGTCAGCCCAACCATAGTGAGATTACACTGGTGTTTTTTTCGTTACACTATTTTACAGTACAGACAGTAACTATCATAGTTTCATAGTTTCCATTGGAATCTCACATCACAGCTCTATTACACTGCGGGTTTCAGTGTGCAGTTGTGTTTACTATAGTTCTGTTGCACTACTTCACAGTACAGACAGTAACTATCCCTTAATTGGAAACTGACAGCTCTATTACAATACTGTTTTTTCACACAGTGTGTAGCTGGGGTTACTGTAGTTTTTCTGTTGCACTACTACAGTAGACTACATACAGTAACTATGCTAGTTTCTAGTGACTACCCTAGTTTCACTCGGAAACTAATTTTTCAGCTATTACACTGCAGGTGTTACTAGTTTTCTGTTGTACTTAGAGTTAAGACAGTAACTATCCTAGTTTCCCCTGGAAACTCACATCTCAGATCTATTACACTGAGGGTTTCAATATATAGCTGAGTTGACTATATTTTTGTTACATTAGTTTACAGTACAGACAGTAACTATCCTAGTTTCCCTTAGAAACTCACATAACAGCTAGAATACACTGCTGGTCTTACACAGTGTATAGATGGGGTTGCCATAGTATATTGTTATACTGCAGGGTATACATTATCCATCTCTTTTTCCCACAGTGAGAAACTACCATGTCCAGTATGGCTTTTGGCCTTGAGAAATGCGAGGTGTCGCTTCCCACGGGCAGCGGACTGCATCTAAGATGGTTGGCACTCTGCTGTCACCCTGAGGTGCTTGCCGCTGGCATTGGCAGCTTCTCACAGGTGAGAGAGGCAAGTGGAATCCCCATGGGCACGGAACACAGTGATGGAAGGCTGCGGACTCTAATTCTGATGCTGGCCACCACTATAATAATGTCTCAGGGTCTTCTAATGTTGAAGCCCTGGTTGACTGAATGTTTCCAAATGGGTTCAGATGAAGGAGTCAACCTACACCCAAACCCCTCATTCTGGCCAAGGGTTCTGTTTGACAGACACGTTAACTGGCCATTACAGTTGTCCACACGCTCCTCTCGCTGTTGCGGGTGAACTAGGGGCTTCCCCCAGTGTGTTGTGCCAGGCTTGGGCAATGAACACTTTTCACAGACGCAGGCAATACGAAAGCTTTGTCAGTTTTTGTTAATTATGGTTAGAGAGTTTTGGGCCAGTTCCTATCCGACCGAACTCTCACATTGCATGTTGGACACTGTTACTGCAGTATTTCAGCTGGTCCACCAGCCTTTGTCTTTTGATGTGGTGGCACATTCTACTGGAGGAGTAAGTGCCTTACCTGAACGATTGGATAGTCTGCCCCATCCAGGGAACAGGCCACAACAGACACGAGGACCCTCTTGAACCACATTAGAGTTCTGGGCCTCACCTTAAACAAGGAGAAGAGTCACCTGACCCCCTCACGGAAGGTGATCTACCTCGGGATGCCCATAGACTCTCATAAGGTCACGTCTCCCTCAGGTGAGAGTAACAAAATCCTATCCTACCTCAACCGTTTCCGTCTCGTACAAGCCATGTCGGTGGCTTCACTGTTGGTTCCGCTTGGCATTCTATATCAGGCCAGTCCAGCGATGGTTCAACTCCCACGGTCGGCACCCAAAATAACAAAGACACCGTCAACTGTTGGTGATGGGTGCACACGACCTGTGCTATAGCTTTGGGACAGGTTCGGGAGAGCACAGGTGGACCGGTTTGCATTTCAAGAGAACACTTATTGCCCCAGCTAGTTCTCGATGCCCTCACTCACGATTGGCCCGCAATGCCACTTTACACTTTTCCACCATTTCTCCTGATTACAGCTACAGGGTCATCTTGATTGGCCACCAGCTGTTCTTGACAGCTTCATGCTGGCCGAGGCCACCGTGGTTCAGTCTTCTGTTGTCTCTCCTCTCGGGACCACATGGCAGCTACCGCTGAGGCCTGACCTTCTCTTCAATGTGGTGAACACGTTGCAGGGAGCCATGGTTTCTTTCACCAATGCATCATATCAAATGTGGTGGGGCATATTCTGTACCTGGTTTGAAAGCCATATGTGCAAACGGTTTTACGTTTTTCACAGTCACTGCTCGATGCGGGTCGAGTGCCATCCACATTGAGAGTGTATTTCATGCAGAGACGGATGCCAAGAGGGACCCATGGCTGACTACCCATTGCTCTCCAAATTTATGAAGGGACTTTGACGTCTGTATCCAGCGGTGGCCCCCTCGGTGCCAAACTGGAACGTTGGCGTGGTGATGTCAGCGCTTGCTAAGCCACTCTCAAACTCCAAGAGTTGATTACTTTGAAGCACCTATTCGTGAAGGTTGCATTCCTGTTACCTCCACTAAGAGGGTGAGTGAACTTCATGCCTTTTCAGTGATGCACTGAATGTTTTTCAGAATGGGTCCAGACAAGAGGAGTGTCACCCTCCATCTTAACCCCTCATTCTTGCTGAAGGTCCTGTTTGACAGACATGTGAACCGGCCCTTACAATCATCAAGTTTGAACTCGACCATCGCTCATCCATATATTTATATGTACATATTCTTATTCCACCCCTTTAGATTTGTGTGTATTAGGTAGATATTGGGGAATTGTTAGATTACTTGTTAAATATTACTACACTATCGGAACTAGAAGCACAAGCATTTCACTACACTCGCATTAACATCTACTAACCATGTGTATGTGACCAATCAAATTTGATTTGACAATTGTCAGCATATGCTCCTCCCGCAGCTGCGGGTGAGCTGGGTGTGTTTTTCCCCAAGTGTGCTCTTTTCGGGTCAGGGCCTTGGACACTTACACAGACACAGGCAATACGACAGTCTGATTGGCTATTCATTTGCTATGGTGAGAGAGTTCAGAGCCTATCGATACATAGACTCTCACATTGGATTGTGGACACTATTACTACAGCATATCGGCTGGCCAGCCATCCTCTGCCGTGTGTAGTAGTGGCGCATTCTACGAGAGCAGTAGCTACATCGTCTAGCACCTTCCCTGAGTGGGGAAAGAGGGACATGAGTATGACTGCCCTGAGCTCAGTCCTACAGCACTTTGCTCTATGTCTGGCCCTTACCTAGTTCATAGATTCATTTGGTATTGTGATACCATATCCTCTTTGTCGGTGATCAACAGTGCCTCGAAAGGGACACAAGGTGGAAGTAGTGCAGTGGCAGCTATTTAAGGGGGTCAGGCGCGGTACACGGGACAGATCTGAAATTCTTACTCAGAACTTATGAGGAAGAATACCATATTGAAGTGAACCAATAGCACACATAACCGTGGTTACATACGTAACCTTCGTTTCCCATCTCCTCCAAAATGATCTGTGTACACGACTTCATCACAGTTTCTAAACCTATAGGCGCAACATTGAGAGACTTTTGGGAACACTTGCGAAACAGGTCAAACAGACCGGTTTGGAGTTTGAGAAGTTAACGAGAGAAGTGAAAAATTCTTCCTTAGTTGTTCATTTTCTCTAAATCTAAAGGCACAATCTAGATTTGAGCCAACTTGTTATTACTCCAACCTTGTGAAAGTGACAAACTGATAAGTTTTAATTTTAGCCAAAAACAACTTCACATCGAACGAGTGCCTTTGATTCGACGGCCTGCGCAGTTCGGAAGGAGATGATAGTTGGACCCGATGATGTGTTTCTGCACATGATCTTACTAGCCAACATTGCCTTGACATCACCTACAAGTGTGATCAGGGTTTTCTATTGGAGAAGCAGTTTCTGCCTGTACTATCTTTGATTTTCTTCTCTTGCATGTCTCTTCCTTGTTTGGGTGTGCCGTCACTTCCTTGTTTGGCCGTAGATGACTATTACCAGCTCATCGCCCTCTACTGTCCCGGGGTAATATTGCCGGTTTTCCCCTTTTTTCATTTTTCAATCGAACATCTCGGGAAATCTGCGAGCACACTCGTTCGCATGGTTGCCATGTCCACAGTTTTCTGACAATTGGGCTACTATGAAAACAATGTTGCGGGTGAAAATGTATTGGTCACGGGTTGTGGGTTTTTGGGTTGCTTCTAAATTGCACCGCGGCCGCCATGGCATTTAAAAAAAAAAAAACAATATATAAAGTAGATTTTACTGTGACCTGCTGCTACTGACTATCAGGCAGTAAGCAAGCCGGCTGTTGCTGACTGAGGCAGTGGTGTGGAGGGGAGGGCCGGAGCGGTGTGTGTGTGTTCAGAGCACTGGCTGAGAGAGTGCGACAACTTGTTGGTAGGATAATTGTAGGTAGGATAATTGTAGGTAGGATAATTAGATTGGTCATTATGGGGATACCTATTTCCAACCCTTATTCATAAGACATATAAACCTGCCAGAACTGATATAATGGCAGCAAAGCACTGGAAAACGACTTTAGTCGCACTAGAGCGCTTTAGATACATTTGATCATTGTGGACTTTTCTTATAGAAAACAGTATCATGGGAAGGGTTTTACTCATGCTCAGTTCTTGGGTCTCAAGTGCTGTTCAGGTTGAAACTCACTCGCATGCTACTGACATTAAATGTGTAGAATGATACATTTGCATCTGTTGGCCATCAAGTAGGCTATTAATTTATATGCCATTGTAGACTACTGTAGCCTACCATTTAATACAATAAATATGTTGAAATGACGATATTACTGGAGTCATTGTAAATACATTTGTGCAACTTGTGTAGCCTACCTGGAGCTGGCAAACAGGTTTAATAAATTGTCTATTACTTCAGCCATGTTTAGTTGATTAAATTGGAAGTTATCAGTTGTGTTCATGGTCACAGTTCTATCGCAAATGTATCATTCTCCACATTTAATGTCAGTTTCATTATGGACTTTCCCTGAAAGGAGATGTTGGCCTATCAGGGGCTAGGCCATCTGCATCTAGCTCAACAAACCATGGCAAAGTTGAATTGCAATTACCCAGATTTTAGTCAGTAGTCTATGCCTATTGACTTAACAAGTCAATCTCGTAAATAGGCAATATATAATTGTTTGCAGTGGCAACCCGTCATTCATGGCAGGGGGGTCAGAGCCCCACCTGTTTTGAGCCCTACATTTTTAGCAAAAAAATTATAATACAATAAATATGTTTTGGGGGGGATTTGCCTGTTTTGCATGTTATTTTGGCATTAATATGTGTCACATATCAGTTTGTAAATATATATCATTGCGTTAATAAAGCTGCATACAAACATGGTCTCTTTTTTGTTTTCTTGAGTAAGGCAGCTCCAAAATGCAGGTGTTTCAGCCTCGCTCAGTGCTTTCTGTGGTGGTGGGGCAAGCCAGCAGAAAATACAGAGCGTTGCACCGTGATTGGCTCAGTGTTCTGTCACTCATGGGGACACTACGTCACTGCCAAGTCTAAGGGTAGATCTAAAAAATTCGAGCCCCTTGGGTGCTGCCATAGATTTACATTAGAAGTGCCCATCCAAGAAGGCTCAAGGTCATTGGCCACAGATAAAATTACATCAAATAATGTTATGTCTACAGTAGCTTTGATTGGACTTTCAAAATCTTAGCTAGCAGTAATCATCATAAATCAAGTCGACAATCTACTGGCAAATCCTTTTTCATCCTTGTCATATGGGGCGGCAGGTAACCTAGTGGTTAGAGAGTTGGGCCAGTAACTGAAATGTTGCTAGATTGAATCCCTGAGCTGACAAGGTATAAATCTGTCGTTCTGCCCATGAACAGTTCCTAGGCTGTCATTGGAAATAAGAATTTGTTCCTAACTGACCAAAATTGACCATGATGTCAATGATGCATCATTTGTGCCGCGCTCAAAACAACTGTTAACTCGAAACTGCAAATTCGGACTTTAATGAGTTCAAGACAATTGGAAACTCGGGAAAATGAGCTACGCCTGGGAAAATAGGTTTTGAACATTCATTCAACTCTGAATTGTAAATCGGGAACTTGGGCCTCTTTCTAGAGCTACGACCTGAAGATTACTGACATCACCATGATTCAACCTTTTTTCTTCTTCTTAGAGTTCCCAGTTGTCTTAAAAGCACCATGAATCAAGAGAATTCCAGACTTTAAGTTTGATTTAAAACAAATTGGCCACAAAGGACCGCCGCGCTCCTTCATGTTCAAGTGAGCACAGCACAACAAGGTGAGTCCAAAAAGGTTTACTATGCTGCTGCATAAATGATGTAATATGCCAAGGAGATATGTATACTGTAACTAAGAAAGTAATACTAAGTGTGTGTTGTGTAGTGAGCTGTTAGTAGCCCATGTGCCTCACCCTAATAAATTAGTCTATTTTCACCTCTTAATTTCACCTACAGTTCTGACTTGGTGGTGCACATGTAGCCTATGACCTGTTTTTGAGAAACGTAATCATTGAATATTGTAAGAGCTTTCATTGTCAGCTTATATTCCCCCTTTACTTATCCTACGGTTCTGACTTGGTGTACAGGGAGAACACTGTAAGAACGGTGCATGTTCTGAATTCTGTCACAGTACATTTCAAAAGTGCTGAACTTCCGTCCTAGCTCGCTCATTAATGTCTTAATCGAATTTATAGATTGCCTCTTATCCGCTTGTCGTCCCCTTATGCCATAGCTTGTACATCTTAATTGTCGGTAGAAACCACATTATTTTAAGCAAGACAGCCACATCAGCTATATATTTTTTAAAGGCAGTAAATTAGGCTGAATGAACTGTTTCGCTGCCAGACAAGTCTCCGCTGACAGCCAGGTGTAGCAGTGGTATAGTGCAGTTAATGTATTGTTTAGTGTTGTGTTGTGTTGCTGGCATGCATCCCACTTTTTGTTGTTGTTGCCCCACCAATAGATTTACATGCTAAAATCACCACGGATTGTTTTGTAATCTTAACATCTGGCACATAATAATGGCACAATTGCCAGAAAATAGCCTAATATAATATTTTTGAAGTTTGTCCAAGCGTTTCTTGCACAGAGATTTTGAGATCCTCTGTCCAATTTACATCACTCAAACTCTCCTCAAACTCTCCTGTTGGATTTATCTATAGCTATGCACATGCGCAAACTGGATTTATTTACTGTACAATTATAAACTAGGTGGTTTGAGCCCTAAATGCTGATTGGTTGAACTTTGTGGTATATCAGACCGTGTACAACGGGTATGACAATAAATGACTTTTTACTGTTCTAATTACATTGGTAACATGATTATATAACAGCAATAAGTCATCACAGAGGTTTGTGGTATATGGCGACATATTCTTAAACTTGGAAGAATTATTATTTTGATGGAAAACCGAATGTTGCTTCTTAGCCTAGGTCGATATTCCTTCTTAATTCGCACCATAATGTTATGAAAAAAAAGCTTTATTGTATAAATGTGGCAACTCCTCTCTTGCTGCAACATGTGGGTTAATTTTCAGGAGCTGTGGGCAGGTTTAGACTGGTCATTGATCTAGTTATTTAATCGGACCTGGCAACCCTGCTCATTTGGTACTTGGCTATTCCCCAGTCGAATCGAAGCATGTTGACCCATTTAAAGAGACTACATTTCAGTTTTATCTGCATGCAGTAGGGTCTTTGTCAAGGTGAGTGAGGTTTAATAAATCCATTTTTTTTTTACACAAATGAAATGTTGTACTTCAAAAAGTATCTAAACATGTTTGCCCACGTAAGCCATGCCATGTCTATGAATCCTGATTCTAAATGATTTCAGAAGAGAAACGTATACTTCAATTTTTCATGATTGTTGACTATTTGATCCACAGTTAATGGACATGACCAAGGCAATTAGAATTCAGTTCAGTAACAATATCAACCAAACTGGGAAATGTCAAAACGCAGGGAGAGCGCCATGTCACGGTGAGACTATTAATAACTGGGGCAATAAATTACTGTGGCAAAAAAGGAGTGTTGTTGGATTACTTTACATAGACAACAGAGGGCAGTGTTGACAAAGAATCAAAGGTATTCAATAAAGGCCATTCAATAAAAGTGTCAAGTTGGATAGGCACTCTAAATCTACAACTTTGTAATTTGATACTAATATACTAAATATCCTGCATTCAATAGTAAAGTTCCTAACTGAGGCCCTCTTTTGATACAGATCAGCGTTAACAAGGGAGCTCTTGGGCCAGTACATCTCTGACACCCTCAGCAACATTCACACAGTGAGGGAGTTCTGTGACAGGCATTCCAAATGGGCCCTTCAGATGGAGACAGAACTGGAAGTGAGGAGGGACATCAAGCAGAGGGCAGACAGAATTGACCTTAAGTTCGACCATGTCCGTAACTCAGAGACCAAGGCCAAGGTGTTTGGGGAGTTTGTATGGAGCGGTCTGACCCAGGGGACTGCAGACAGTAGGCGTGAGGAGCTGGAGAAGGAGCTGGGGGCTGTACTAAAGGACACTCTGGGAGGCCTGGAGAAGCTGGATTACTTCCTAGATGCTGTGGAGTGTCTGGCGGTCACCTGTCTGTTGGTGTTTGAGGAGAACAGATTCCTCTGTCTGCCTCAGGGGACGAGCCCTGCCAGTGTTCAGGCTGTCATCACTGCTGCCAGAATATCCTGCCCTCTTCTCATCTACTTTAAGAGGGATGCTAAGGCCTTCTTTATGCCCAGCCTCCTCAATGTAGAGGTGCTGGCCTTCCAGCTGGATAGATACATACAAATCAGCCTATGTAAAATAATGGAGAAGGGGTAAGTGAAGCTCCTATCACAATTTCTTCAACATTAACTTATGTCATGTTCTTCAATGCCATTTTACAAACACTTGATGTCCATTCTTTCCTTCTAGATTACAGTTCAGACAACAGCCTGAGAGTAAACTTGGGTAAGATCCCTCACACAGTTTTAATATCAGCATTTATATTATATTAGCATAGTTGTATTATTTTCCTTAAATTTTCTCATTTGACAAGGTTCTTTGGCTTATGTGATATAATTCAAATGCCACAAAATAATGTAATGAATATAATTTAATGTTGAAATTAATATGAATTATTACAGTAGCTCAGTCAGTCAAATTATGTTTTGGAAAAGGAGGAATGACATCCCTGTGGTCAACTTGGTGATGTGAGTGAAGAGTCCATACAAAATATGCTCCAACATTTGAATCAGCTGAGTGAGATCAGGTAGGTTATTCTACCATGGTTTGGTTCTTCTCTTAAAACTTATGTTGACATTTTTTAACAAGATTCAAGAACTAGTCTATTGGAAAACAGTAAATAGATATCTTTCCCCTCCGTCAGGATGGACCAGCACCTCAGACTAACGTTCCTGTTCCAAGAGGCTGCTCAGCGCTTCATTGGTAGGTTCAGCCAGCTCTGATGGAGATGGGTGCAAATTCTGTGTAGCTGGACAGGATGAAGCTGGGGGCTAAGATCTCCAGTGTGGCAGGCAGCTCAGTGGGGGTAGCTGGAGGGATCCTATTCATCGTGGGCTTAGCTCTGTCCCCTGTCACTGCTGGGGTGTCACTGGCTCTCACCATTGCAGGGTTCAGACTGTGGGTCACCAGTGGAGTCAACAGTTTAACCACTGGTATCACAGAGATGAAGGTTAATAGCATCCATGTGAAGAAAGCCAGTAAAATCTTCCAGAGTTTCATGGAGGATGTGGAGAGTCTCCAGGAGTGTCTGGAGGATGTGGCCAGGAACATTGAGCCCAACCTGGGGCAGAGCAGAGTGGACATGGTTGGAGCAGGGAAGGTGATTGGACCATCGAAAAATGCATTGAGCTAGGTGACTTTTCCTCAGGTTAAGTCAGCAGAAGTTCTTAGAAACAAAGATCTGATCTCAAGCGCTGGTAAGTTGGCGCTCCATTCATCAAATGGCCACTGCACAATTCAGATTGATTGATTTTATTTGTCAGTTAAAGAAATACAGTGGGGCAAAAAAGTATTTAGTCAGCCACCAATTGTGCAAGTTCTCCCACTTAAAAAAGATGAGAGAGGCCTGTAATTTTCATCATAGGTACACTTCAACTATGACAGACAAAATAAGGGAAAAAAATCCAGAAAATCACATTGAGGATTTTTAATGAATTTATTTGCAAATTATGGTGGAAAATAAGTATTTGGTCACCTACAAACAAGCAAGATTTCTGGCTCTCACAGACCTGTAACTTCTTCTTTAAGAGGCTCCTCAATCCTCCACTCATTACCTGTATTAATGGCACCTGTTTTAACTTGTTATCAGTATAAAATACACCTGTCCACAACCTCAAACAGTCACACTCCAAACTCCACTATGGCCAAGACCAAAGAGCTGTCAAAGGACACCAGAAACAAAATTGTAGACCTGCACCAGGCTGGGAAGACTGAATCTGCAATAGGTAAGCAGCTTGGTTTGAAGAAATCAACTTTCCATTGATCATCCTTGAGATGTTTCTACAACTTGATTGGAGTCCACCTGCAGTAAATTCAATTGATTGGACATTATTTGGAAAGATACACCTGTCTATATAAGAACCCACAGTTGACAGTGCATGTCAGAGCAAAAACCAAGCATGAGGTCGAAGTGAAGGAAAAGTAGCCAGCAAGTGCTCAGCATATGTGGGAACTCCTTCAAGACTGCTGGAAAAGCATTTCCCAAGCTTTAAACATCCCAAGGAGCACTGTGCAAGCGATAATATTGAAATAGAAGGAGTATCAGTCCACTGCAAATCTACCAAGACCTGGCCGTCCCTCTAAACTTTCAGCTCATACAAGGAGAAGACTGATCAGAGATGCAGCCAAGAGGCCCATCATCACTCTGGATGAACTGCAGAGATCTACAGCTGAGGTGGGGGACTCTGTCCATAGGACAACAATCAGTCGTATATTGCACAAATCTGGCCTTTATGGAAGAGTGGCAAGAAGAAAGCCATTTCTTAAAGATATCCATAAAAAGTGTTGTTTAAAGTTTGCCACAAGCCACCTGGGAGACACACCAAACATGTGGAAGAAGGTGCTCTGGTCAGATGAAACCAAAATTGAACTTTTTGGCACAATGCAAAACGTTATGTTTGGCATAAAAGCAACACAGCTCATCACCCTGAACACACCATACCCACTGTCAAACATGGTGGTGGCATCATCATGGTTTGGGCCTGCTTTTCTTCAGCAGGGACAGGGAAGATGGTTAAAATTGATGGGAAGATGGATGGAGCCAAATACAGGACCATTCTGGAAGAAAACTTGATGGAGTCTGCAAAAGACCTGAGACTGGGACGGAGATTTGTCTTCCAACAAGACAATGATCCAAAACATAAAGCAAAATATACAATGGAATGGTTAAAAAATAAACATATCCAGGTGTTAGAATGGCAAAGTCCAGACCTGAATCCAATCGAGAATCTGTGGAAAGAACTGAAAACTGCTGTTCACAAATGCTCTCCATCCAACCTCACTGAGCTCGAGCTGTTTTGCAAGGAGGAATGGGAAAATAATTCAGTCTCTCGATGTGCAAAACTGATAGAGACATACCCCAAGCGACTTACAGCTGTAATCGCAGCAAAAGGTGGCGCTACAAAGTATTAACTTATGGGGGCTGAATAATTTTGCACGCCCAATTTTTCAGGTTTTGATTTGTTAAAAAAGTTTGAAATATCCAATAAATGTCGTTCCACTTCATGATTGTGTCCCACTTGTGGTTGATTCTTCACAAAAAAATACAGTTTATATCTTTATGTTTGAAGCATGAAATGTGGCAAAAGGTCACAAAGTTCAAGGGGGCCGAATACTTTCGCAAGGCACTGTATATATATATATATTCCGGTGGCATGTTAAAATACCGGCATGCATTTCTTCATGTCAGATAGCTATTGCGTCTGCTATACAGATATAGACTTACAGAATGAGGGTAATTTGTACATTTTCGATCCAAATATTTTGTATAAAGATAAGCATTATATTTTAGATTATAGGATTAACTCCGATAGGCCTTAATAACAGCCACACCATACCAAATGTTTCTAAACTTTATTAGGGTAATATCAAAAGTATGTCAAGCCATTGTTTATAGGAAAAATACGAGCAGAAGAGCAAATGTAAACCAGGTAAAAAACACACTACCCTCCCCGTGTGCCCCCCAAAAACATACAATCCTCCCCAAAGCAAAAATAAAGGTTGACAACCCCCCAGTAAATTTAGATCAGTCCCAAAAAGGCAACAAAACATGTTACTGCAAATTACTCTGATGCTGACTTGTGTGAAAAAGTTTCTAGGAGATGTTAAATGAAAATGGATGGTTCATGTCTGGTCTCATTTGTGTTAACAATAATCGGCCTAGTTGCTGGTGTTCTGAAATACCCTTGTAAAAAAATGATAGAATAAATCCTATTTTGCAATTGGTCGTTTGTACTGAGTTCTCATTTTTATCATGACACAATTTAATACCGGACGTCACAGTGATGGAGCCTGTAGTCATGTGTACAGCAAGAAATGTTGGGCTGTATCACCGCTTGGTACGGCAACTGCACAGCCTTCAATGCAAGGCTCTCCAGAGGGTAATGTTGTCTGCAAAACACATCTACCTGCCCTCCAGGACACCTACAGCACCTGATGTCACAGGAAGGCCAAAAAGATCATCAAGGACAACAACCACCCGAGCCACTGCCTGTTCACACCACTATCATCTAGAAGGCGAGATCAGTACAGGTGCATCAAAGCTGGGACTGAGAGACTGAAAAACAGCTTCTATTTCAAGGCCATCGGACTGTTAAACAGCCATCACTAACATAGAGAGGCTGCTGCCAACATACAGACTCAAATCTCTGGCCACTTTAATAAATGGACTTAATAAAGGTATCACTAGTCACTTTAAATAACGGCACTTTAATAATGTTTACATATCCTACATTACTCATCTCATATGTATATACTGTATTCTACACCATCTACTGCATCTTGCTTATGCCGCACGGCCATCGCTCATCCATATATTTATATGTACATATTCTTATTCATCGCTTTACATTTGTGTGTATAAGGTAGTTGTTCTGAATTTGTTAGATTACTTGTTAGCTATTACTGCGTAGTCTGAACTAGAAGCACAAGCATTTCGCTACACTCGCATTAACATCTGCTAACCATGTGTATGTGACCAGTAAAATGGATTTGATTTGAAGACAAAGGCATTATGTTCTACAACAGAACACAATAACAACACTCCCTATATTTCACCTGATATGTTCTGCTTCCACACAATTTATTGTAATGGTGATTATAAATAATCCTAAAACATGAGTTCCCTGTCTGTAATCCTATATGTACAGAAAGTGTTAAATCCCTTGACCATGTCATTCATCTCTGGACTTTGTCCTGGAAAAGGAATTACTTTTCAAAATGTTGCATACAAGGAAACAAAAGCAGGAGGACACACACATAGGACAGCCTGAGAAGCAATAGCTTTTTACAGCCAGTGTCATGCCCTGTTGCCTTGGAAACAGTCAACAGGCATGGTAATCAGAGGCAGCTATATACACATATTGTACCTGTGATAATCAGAGCCCGTTTGTGATTGATTCTATGTCTGTTTTCAGGAATGCTTGGTAATAGCAATTATAATGATTCACATTCACAAACAGTACATGTCAGTAAGTATACACATTATGTATGTGTCATCAGGAAGTCAGCAAAGTCTTAATCTCCCTCTTCTCTTCTATTGTGTCTTACAGCTCTGACTGACAATGATCCCGAGGTCAGACCAGGTGACGTGTGGTGGGGCTGATGTAGGATCTGAACTGTTCACCACACATGCTGTTGAAACACACACATAGAGCATGTAGCTAGCTACATTTGTACATTTACATTTAATTGAGTACATTATCAATTGTTGATAAATATGTACAGTTTAAAAACATTATGTAAATACACTGCACTTAAACAATGTTGTTTAAGTGCAGTGTATTTACACGGTTTCTAGACAACAACAAACAACTATTTAGGAAACATGAGAATGCAATTGGATCCTTTAATGGTGAGAAGATACTATGAGGAAATATTCACTGAAATGTGTCAGTTAGTGTTGGCTCATTACATGGTCTGGTGGAGAGCTGATAGGTTTTAATGATAAACATCTCTCAATCTAGAGGATATGTGATCTCTCTTCTGGCCTCCTGACTCTAGCTGTCTCTTCCTCCATATTTTTAACCTTTATTTAACCAGGCAAGTCAGTTAAGAACAAATTCTTATTTTCAATGACAGCCTAGGAACAGTGGGTTAACTGCCTGCTCAGGGGCAGAACGACAGATTTGTACCTTGTCAGCTCCGTGATTTGAACTTGCAACCTTCCGGTTACTAATCCAACGTTCTAACCACTAGGCTACCCTATCCTTCATATGGGAGCTAGCGTCCCCTCAAAGCTTTTCAGATCCTCCTCAGCTTTGGTTACTCTACTCCCTTTCCCTCTCTATGAGAGACTGAAAATAGGTTGTAGATCAAATTGTCTTTATTATCAAAAGGCAGGATTAATACACAATTCCCAAGAACATTTTCTGAAATATAGAGAACTAGAAGATACCCTGCTAAGTCTGAGAAGTGGTAATAAGTGTTACCTTTACCTGGTGGTCCACCATAACATACAGTATATTGTCACTGAGTGGCCTTGAAATCATACCTGTAACACCAAACAAAGCTTTCAGTTTCTACTGATACATATAGCATTTCAAAAGTAAATCCCAGAGATGGCTTAAAGATGACATGCAGACCATTTCCAGTAGTACATAAAAAGGAAATCACTACAAGGGATCATAATTCAATAGGATGACTATGCTGTGGATAATGCAATCACTGTTATTGTTTAATGTTGGATTGAGAATTAGTTTACTTCCAATAACCAGTGGATTATCTTCCTAAATGAATTACAGACCAATCTGATAAATCAATACATTTTTTAAATTGTTGCTTTACATCAAATTGTATAATTGATTTTAAATGAACTGCTTTAATATACTGCATTATTGATGAAAACTGCTTCTGCAGGGGCACAAACTCCCCTCTTCAAAGACCTCAAAGACTGGCAAATCATTGCGTCACCCTGCTATGTTATACTCATCCTAGGGCTCTATTCAATCCGTATCGCGGAGGTTCAGCGTTACAGCGTGATTGAAATGTAAAGGCTGGTCCAGATGGTAAAATGGGTATACCAGGATTCTCTGACTCTTCTTTAACATTAATAGACCTCTACACAGCGAGTCATGGATCCTCTGCCAGGAGTCCAGCTCTGTGCTTCACAGTGCAAGGATGAGCTAGGATCTCTCACTCTTGCTGCCTTTTGCCAGGCTAATTCTGTCTTTACAGATAAAGACGACATCCAGGCCAATGGATAAGACATTTGGCGGGGATAGAAAGAGCTTTGCCGTCCTGGCACGCCAACTTACCAGTGCTGGTGATCAGATCTTCATTTGTTAAGGCCTTCACTGCCTTCAAACCAGAGCCACAGTCCACTATGGAGTCGATACCTTTTCAGATGGCCCCAGAAGTGCCAATAGCCTTCCCTGTTCCAACCAAGACGTTCAACCCTCTCTGCCCCAGGAGCGCCTCCTTCTAGCCACATCCTCCATGAAACTCTGGAAGACTTTACTGGCTTTCTTCTCATGGATGCTATTGACCTTCATCTCTGTGATACCAGTGGTTAAACTGTTGACACTTCTGGTGAACCCCAGGCTGACCCCTATAATGGTGAGACCCAGTGACACCCCAACAGTGACAAGGGACAGAGCTATGCCCGCAATTGAAAGGATCCCTCCAGCTGCCCCCACTGAGCTGCCTGCAAGATCTTAGCCCCCAGCTTCATCCTGGCCAGCTGCACAGCATTCTCCTCCAGCTCTGTTAGAAACCACCCCATCCTGGGCTGGCTGTACAGCCCAATGAATCACAGAGCAGCCTCTTGGAACAGGATTGCCATTCTGAGGTGCTGGTCCTTCCTGACAGAGGGGAGAGATTCAACATTTATTTACTGTACACAAATAGACCTACTGTACACTCCCCTCCATTTTTTGTTATCTACACTGTAGTGCCCCCATTTAAATCAATCTGTGGACACCGTAGATCGAAATGGCTTGCATTGAGTGATAGCCCTGGTTCCCAAAGACTCAGGGATCCCTGGACACACATTAATCACACCTGAAGCAGGTGCAGAACCATGTAAGCAGGTGCATGAACTTGGCAAGTATGCATGCTTCAGGTGATAGAAATCTGAACACACTACTGAACACACTGTTAGCCCAAAGAAACAGTATTAAAGAGAATATACTGTATCGTGTGTATTTACTAGGTAGGACCAAGTGTTTTTTTTTTACAGGCATTTTAAATAAACAAATAGAATTGTGGGGATCTTCCTCAAATTTACTTTCAGGCTGTCGTAGCATCTTTTTTTAAATGTTTGTATAATGATACTGAAGAACATTGAAAGTACTACTTTAATACTAATAGAGCTCTGCAGACCCTTCGTTTCAGGAAGTAATTGACATTCATTGTAGCCATTGGCGCTCTGTAGAGTTGCTATTTTTTCCAGTTTTTCGTGTCAGTTAAGTTGTAATCGAGGAAAGTCACTCATTATATTAATAAAGCATGATTTAAATCAACAAATAAGCTAGTCTTGTACCTTTAACATTTTTAAACTGACTATGTGTACATATCTGGCTGTGTTGGCAAAATCACTACATATCCCATTGAGCCAAGCAGGGAGAGGCTGCCTGTTGTCACAGTTCCGAGACCAGTCAAAAACGTCTACGTCAATGATGCTGATGGATCTCAAAACAGAACTTGGATCTGCGTTAAGTAGCAATGATATCCTTCGTCACCGTTGTCTTATGACACGACAGATTGCTCAAACCAGTCATGGCTATTCAACAATTTTTTTTCAATTTTCTCGAATTTCTTAGTTACATGATTGTACCAAAGAACATTTGAAGTTGAGGGTGCAGTATTTATGAAGTTTGGCAATGAGGACGAAACTAGCATAGATGAGCTAACCAGCTAGTTTAGCCAGGGAAAAACAGGGACAACAGGCTTGGGACAGGATATAGCTGGGTGCACATGCACACTTGGCTATTTCAGGACACAGATTGTAGTATATATGCCCTGATATCAGGAGCTGGTGGCGAAAAGTTTGACTAAACAATTCAGAGACTGAAACAAATACATCAGATGACAAATATGCAAGGAGAGCGAATCAACATACAATCCCGAAAATCAGCGGTGACTGCAAATAGTCAAAACAAAGCTTAAAACTATGTTTTGCGTTTGCCTGAATCCAGAAAATGAATAGCGAAGTTGCTTCCAGACACAGTAGACTCCTCCTCGCCACTCTATAGCCTACTAGGCAAGCTACAGAGGTGGATTGTGATGGGCATTCCACTTACCTTTCCTCTATCCTGCCACAAAGCTGCTGGCTGATCTGTATGCAACTGTTCACCTAGAAGACCAGTACTTCTACATTGAGGAGACTGGTTATAAAGAAGGGCTTCGCATCCGTCTTAAAATAGATGAGCGGAGGGCAGGTCATTCTGGCAGCAATTGTATTATTTTTATTTCACCTTTATTTAACCAGGTAGGCTAGTTGAGAACAACTTCTCATTTACAACTGCGACCTGGCCAAGATAAAGCACAGCAGTTTGACACATACAACAACACAGAGTTACACATGGTATAAACAAACATACAGTCAATAATACAGTAGAAAAAAAAAATAAAGTATATATACAGTGAGTGCAAATTAGGTAAAATAAGGGAGGTAAGGCAATAAATAGACCATGGTGGCGAAATAATTACAAATATTATTATTATTATTATTAAACACTGGAATGGTAGATTGTGCAGAAGAGGAATGTGCAAGTAGAGATACTGGGGTGCCAAGGAGCAAGATAAATAAATAAATACAGTATGGGGATGAGGTAGTTGGAAGGGCTATTTACAGATGGGCTATGTACAGGTGCAGTGATCTGTGAGCTGCTCTGACAGCTGGTGCTTAAAGCTAGTGAGGGAGATATGAGTCTCCAGCTTCAGTGATTTTTGCAGTTCGTTCCAGTCATTAGCAGCAGAGAACTGGAAGGAAAGGCGGCAAAAGGAGGAATTGGCCGCAGTGAGATATATCAGTTTTACGAGGGTATGTTTGGCAGCATGAGTGAAGGATGCTTTGTTGCGGAATAAGAAGACGATTCTAGATTTAATTTTGGATATAGAGATGCTTAATGTGAGTCTGGAAGGAGAGTTTAAAGTCTAACCAGACACCTAGGTATTTGTAGTTGTCCACATATTCTAAGTCAGAACCTTCCAGAGTAGTGATGGTGGACGGGCGGGCAGGTGCGGGCAGTGATCGGTTGAATCAAATCAAATTCATTTATATAGCCCTTCGTACATCAGTTGATATCTCAAAGTGCTGTACAGAAACCCAGCCTAAAACCCCAAACAGCAAGCAATGCAGGTGTAGAAGCACGGTGGCTAGGAAAAACTCCCTAAAAAGGCCAAAACCTAGGAAGAAACCTAGAGAGGAACCAGGCTATGAGGGGTGGCCAGTCCTCTTCTGGCTGTGCCGGGTGGAGATTATAACAGAACATGGCCAAGATGTTCAAATGTTCATAAATGACCAGCATGGTCAAATAATAATAATCACAGGCAGAACAGTTGAAACTGGAGCAGCAGCACGGCCAGGTGGACTGGGGACAGCAAGGAGTCATCATGTCAGGTAGTCCTGGGGCATGGTCCTAGGGCTCAGGTCCTCCGAGAGAGAGAAAGAAAGAGAAAATTAGAGAGAGCATACTTAAATTCACACAGGACACCGGATAAGACAGGAGAAGTACTCCAGATATAACAAACGGACCCTAGCTCCCCCGACACATAAACTACTGCAGCATAAATACTGGAGGCTGAGACATAGCGGTTGTAGTAATAGGGGTTGCAACAGTTTTGGCAAATTTCTGCTTAGCTTTCCGAACTGCCTGTGTAAATTGGTTCCTGACTTCCATGAAAAGGTGCATATCACGGGGGCTATTCGATTCTAATGCAGAACACCACAGGATCTTTTTGTGTTGGTCAAGGGCGGTCAGGTCTGGAGAGAACCAAGGGCTGTATCTGTTCCTGGTTCTAAATTCTTTGAAAGGGGCATGCTTATTTAAGATGATGAGGAATGCACTTTAAAAAAATGACCAGGCATCCTCTACTTACAGGATGAGGTTAATATCCTTCCAGGATACCCGGGCCAGGTCGATTAGAAAGGTCTGCTCGCTGAATTGTTTTAGAGAGTGTTTGACAGTGATGAGGGGTGGTTGTTTGACCGCAGACCCATTACGGATTCAGGCAATGAGGCAGTGATAGAGATCTTGGTTGAAAACAGCAGAGGTGTATTTTGGAGGGCAAGTTGGTTAGGATGATATCTATGAGAATGCCGTGTTTACAGATTTGGGATTGTACCTGGTTGGTTCATTGATAATTTGTGTGAGATTGAGGGCATCAAGCTTCGATTGTAGGATGGCCGGGGTGTTAAGCATATCCCAGTTTAGGTCACCTAGCAGCACGAGCTCTGAAGAAAGATGATAACAGCCTGAACACTGGCAGGGCCCGTCCCCTGAGGCAGACAGAGGAACCTGTTCTCCTCAAACACAGACAGGTGACCGCCAGACACTCCACAGCATCTACGAAATAGTCCAGCTTCTCCATCCCCCAGTATCCTTCATTACAGCCCCCAGGTCATTCTCCTGCTCCTCAATCTTACTGTCTGCAGTCACCTGGCTCAGGCTGCTCCATACATGGTGACATGGTAGAACTTCAGGTTGATTCTGTTGGCCTCTTTCTTGATGTCTTTCATCATTTTTGCTTCTGTCTCTCTCTGAAGTGCCCATTTGAAATGCCCGTCAGAGAATTCATTCACTGTGTGAATGTGGCTGAGGGTGCTGGTATTTGTGATGGTGTGTCACGTTCTGACCTTTATTTCCTTTGTTTTGTCATTATTTAGTATGGTCAGGGCGTGAGTTGGGGTGGGCAGTCTATGTTTGTTTTCCTATGATTCTATGATTTTGGGATTTCTATGTTTCGGCCTAGTATGGTTCTCAATCAGAGGCAGGTGTCATTAGTTGTCTCTGATTGAGAATCATATTTAGGTAGCCTGGGTTTCACTGTTTGTTTCCGGGTCTGTGTTTTTTACCACACGGTACTGTTTTGGGTTTCGTTTGTTCCAAGTTTATTGTTTTTGTATTCAGTTGTGTTCATGTTAAGTATTTCTTATTAAAAGAACCATGGACACTTACCACGCCGCACATTGGTCCTCCGATCCTTCTCGCCTCTCCTCTTCAGACGAAGAGGAGGAAATCCCTTACAGAACCACCCACCAACCAAGGACCAAGCGACGTGGTAACAGACAGCGACAGCAGCAGCAGCAACAACAGCGGCCAGCATCACAGGACTCCTGGACATGGGAGGAGATATTGAACGGAGAGGGACCCTGGGCACAGGCTGGGGAATATCGCCGCCCCAAAGCAGAGCTGGAGGCAGCTAAAGCTGAGCGGCGGCGATGTGAGGAGGCAGCACGGCAGCGCGACAGGTACGAGAGGCAGCCCCCCCAAAAATGTTTTGGAGGGGGCACACGAGGTGTGGGGCTAAGCCAGGTAGCAGACCTGAGCTCACTCCTCGTGCTTATTATAAGCAGCGCGTTACTGGTCAGGCACCGTGTTATGCGGTTAAGCGCACGGTGTTGCCAGTACGTGCCCATAGCCCGGTGCGCTTTAGGGCAGCCCCCCGAAAGTGTCATGCGAGTGCGGGCATCCAGCCAGGGCGTATGGTGCCTGCTCAGCGTGTCTGCATGGAGCCGCCAGTGCCGCCAGTCAGCCAGGATCTTCCAGAGCCGCCAGTCAGCCAGGATCTGCCAAAGCCGTCAGTCAGCCAGCATCTGCCCTTCAGTCCCGAGCTGCCCCTCAGTTCGGAGCTGCCCCTCAGTCCAGTGGGGCCATTTAGCAGGGTCGCCGTGTTTAGGAGGCCACAGACGTGGACAATGAGGCGGAGAAAGACTGTAGTGAAGTGGGGTCCATGTCCAGCGCCAGCGCCCACCCAGACCCTCCCCTACAGGTGAAGGTTTTGCGGACGGAGTCCGCACCTTTGGGGGGGGGGGGTACTGTCACGTTCTACGTTCTGACCTTTATTTCCTTTGTTTTGTCATTATTTAGTATGGTCAGGGCGTGAGTTGGGGTGGGCAGTCTATGTTTATTTTTCTATGATTTTGGGATTTCTATGTTTCGGCCTAGTATGGTTCTCAATCAGAGGCAGGTGTCATTAGTTGTCTCTGATTGAGAATCATACTTTGGTAGCCTGTGTTTCACTGTTTGTTTGTGGGTGTTTGTTTCCGTGTCTGTGTTTTTCACCACACGGTACTGTTTTGGGTTTAGTTCGTTCCACGTTTATCGTTTTTGTATTCAGTTGTGTTCATGTTAAGTATTTCTTATTAAAAGAACCATGGACACTTACCACGCCGCATATTGGTCCTCCGATCCTTCTCGCCTCACCTCTTCAGACGAAGAGGAGGAAATCCCTTACATGGTGCGATTTCTCTGCTGCTCTCTTGTCACGTCAAACTACCTTTCTTCATTTACCACAAGTGCCAAGTAGCCTAGAAACATTTACATTTCTATAAACTATATTGCCGTTGCACTAATGAGTGTACCAGTTTGGGCTATTGATGGCAACACAGACTCAAGGACTTTTTCCATATCAGTTCATAAAATAATGTTTTATTTAAGAATTTCATTCATTGCAATACATGTTTGTTTGACAGTTTTGTCAATGTCAGGAGCACAGTGTTCCTGGACCTCACACTACATGGACAAAGGTATGTGGACGCCAAAAGTATGTGTTCCCCCTTTGCTGCCAAAGCAGCCTCCACTCTTATGGGAAGGCTTTCCACTAGATGTTGGAACATTGCTGCAGGGACTTCAGAGCATTAGTGAGGTTGGGCAATTATGTTGGGCAATTACACCTGGCTCGCAGTTGGAGTTCCAATTCATCCCAAAGGTGTTCGATTGGGTTGAGGTCAGGGCTCTGTGCAGGCCAGTCAAGTTCTTCTACACTGATCTCGACAAACCATTTCTGTGTGGAGCTCGCTTTGTGCAAAAGTATATTGTTATGCTGAAACAGGAAAGGGCCTTCCCAAAACTGTTGCCACAAAGGTGGAAGCACAAAATTATCTGAAAAGTCATTGTATGCTGTAGCGTTAAAATTTCCCTTCACTGGAACCAAGGGGACATGAACCATGAAAAACAGCCCCAAACCATCATTCCTTCTCCACCAAACTTTACCATTGGCACTATGCATTGTGGCAGGTAGCGTTCTCCTGGCATCCGCCAAACCCAGATTTGTCCGTCGACCTGCCAGATGGCAAAGCGTGATTCGTCACTCCAGAGAACACGTTTCCACTGTTCCAGAGTCCAATGGCGGCAAGCTTTACATCACTCCAGCCGACTCTTGGCATTGTGCATGAAGATCTTAGGCTTGTGTCCGGCTGCTCGACCATGGAATCCCGTTTAATGATCTCCCGACTAACAATTTTATACACCGGTCAGCAACGGGTGTGGCTGAAATAGCAGAATCCACTAATTTGAAGGCGTGTCCACTAGAGGTCGACTGACTAATCGAATGGCCACCCCGCCTTCTATCTACGACCAATCTACTGAAGTGGAGTTCGGAGTAAATATTTATTACATTTTCCTTTTTCAAATGGGCGGTTATTTAGAATGCATGAGATACTGTATTTACGATAGCATAGCTGCCTACGGCAAGATAGAGACACAAAGTCTTTTTGTTCCTCAGTTTTCCCGCTCTTTCATTCAAAACCCAACCCCGTTTCTTTGTGTAACCAGCCGTCATATCTGTTCCGTCCACTAGGGACGTTTTCCTTTATGACATAATTTGTAATCAATGTATGATCCATTCTGTGTAGATGTAATTCTGTGTGATTGTTTAGGTATTTAGTAAATAAATAATTAAACCACATTTTGTATTGCTGATTCAACTTGTTAGCCAGTGTTCATGAAGATAACCAAGAATTTACAACTTTCAGATGAGACTGAATAAAGTGATGATTAAATATTGACTGCTACAGATGTAAAAGATTGCTAGGTCTTTAAGAGTTTATTCGGAAGCTCTATATTTGTTATTTGAACGACTTGTTATTTTTGAACGACTATTTAATGACTCAAAAGTCAGGATTTGTTTTTCTAAGTGAGTTGTTTGTTTATCTGCTGGCCGCAATTGAGTCCTACACAGTCCTTCACATGTTCCTCCATGTTCCTCCGTTCATCCCTGGGACATCACTACCTAAATCTTACCTAACCTAACCCAACCTGAACCATAACCCTTACCCAATTTTGCTGAAGAATGCTCAACTGTTCTCTTATATCAGGGTGGAGTGGAGTTTTGATAACTGGCCGTGCGATTTGCTAGCATCAAGATTGAGTCACAGTAAGTAAATCAATACTTGTAAAAATGTAAATTCTGAAAATGCTTACCTGTACCTATGTTTGGCTTGTACAACAGGGGTCCTTCAATGGGGTGCTGAGATTTGATTGATTACAACCAAGTTTTTCCCTCATTTGTGTTATTCAACTCAGCGTGAATGCACATGTGCCACTATCATCTCAGTTGTTAGTAGGTTTATGTCAAGGCTGATATGTCTCCGCTTGAGCAACACAAATTAGGAAAAGTTGTACAGGACAAACAGGTACAGGTAAGCCTGACTCAATGTTGTTGCTAGCAAATCGAGTGACCAGTTATCAAAACTCAACTACGCCTCGATATAAGATTAGTTGATTGTTCCTTAGCAGGCTAAACTCCACGGTGAAGGAAGTTTCTGATGAATTTCATTAACTGAGATGAGTAAAGACCAGACTTTGTGGAACCTAGCTATGACTACATCAATTTGCAAAATGACAATATAAAAAAGTTTTTTTTAATTATGAAATGTCAACCTTGTACCTGTTTGTCCTCTGTAGTTTCGTACCTTTCTTTGATTGCTGAAATCCACACTTTTTTGAAAAACATTAATCAATTACAACCACTGACTGTTTGCTCATTTTTGTTGCTCTAAGATGGCAACTCAGCGCAAATGTTCATGTACAAATTGAATCTCAATAAGGAAACAGTCGGTTGTTGTATTTGATTAACGTCTTTCAAAAAAGTGTGGATTGAGCAAAAAATAAATAGAAAATGTTGCTCTCTACTTGTCAGTGTTCCAAACGGTACATTATTTGTCTTTTAACCTAAATATGGAATCACCATCAGAGACAATTCATAGCAAGCAGTGCACTGGAATGACATTTAGATCAACTGGAATGACATTCACTCTCATGGGATGGGTGGATGAAAGCCACACACCCAATAAGACGCAATAAACAACAAATATGACAGTATTGAGGCAAATGTCACTATGGCTATATGCACCATGCCACTGACTACTTATATTGTTCATTTATCAAACAAGACAGCTCATAATCCAGTGCCTTTATCACAGTCAACACATGTATAATTTACCTTTAATTAGAATGTGTAGAATAGCATGAGATTAGCTACAAGACTTCACATTTTCCTCTCTGCCCCATGGCAAAATGTGTGAATTGTAGGAAATGTGCTTCAAAACAGCACATTTTTCTATTTGCCCCAATGGCCAAATGTGTTGAATTGCATGAAGTTAGCTTTTGTCTTTTATTTTTTTTAAATGTTTTTTGGGGCCCACACACATTTCTGGAGGCTCACCAACGAATTTATGGCTTTGCTACTGCCACAACAAGACCTTTGTTTTCAAATAATCTTCTTTTTAGGCTATGCAAAGCAATCAACAAATGCAGCCTACTATGTTTAAAGCACACTTTTACAAGTCTCAGTAACAAATGACAGCTCCAATAAGCCCCTTATAGAGGACATCCATGACGTGCGGTCAGGTTAGGCAGGGTTGGCAGTGCCTGTGAAAATGAATGAAAACATACCTGTAATGATAAATAAATAACATTTTTATCAATAATAATTTTGTCCTCTTCATGATTTTTTTATGCATGATAACATTTTAATGTTATAATGTTAAAATAATAAATGTGAATACATATTGGGGTGAAAAAGTATTGGGATAGGCAGGAGGATAGGCTGAGCTCGCTCATGCCTATGGACTTTCCACGTCATCTGCCAGGCGGTGAAGTTCGTTTTACTTCTAGTTAAAGTAAGCTGATCAGGATGGCTTCAAAGTTGTATTTTCTAGCGATGAAGGATAGTTGACCAACACCTGAACTTAGGGACCTACATAAAAGGAAGGGACAGAAAATAACAAGATCCTTTCAATCTGAGTGGTATCAATGAAAAGACGCTCTGTGGCTGCGCTACTAGGAGCCAACTCTACTGCTTCCCCTGCCTGCTGTTCTCCACCAGCGACAGCATGTGGACAAGAGCCGGTTACTGCGAATTGAACAACTTGCCTATAATACTCAACAAGCATGGTAAATCTGTGTCTCCCTGTTCACCCATGACTGTGTGGCCATGCATGCCTCCAGACGACACAACAGCAGTAGGCTTGATTACCAACAGCAATGGGACAGCCTACAGTGAGGAGGTGAGGGCTCTGGGAGTGTGTTGTCAGGAAAATAACCTCTCACTCAACGTCAACAAAACGAAAGGGATGGTCGTGGACTTCAGGAAACAGCAGAGGGAGCATCCCCCTATCCACATTGACGGGACAGAGGTGGAGAAGGTGGAATGTTCCTCGGTGTACATATCACTGAAAAACTGCAATGGTCCACCAACACAGACAGTGTGGTGAAGAAGGCTCCAGAGCACCTCTTCAACCTCAGGAGGCTGAAGAAATTTGGCTTGTCACCTAAAACTCTCACAAACTTTTACTGATGCACAATTGAGAGCATCCTGTCGGGCTGCATCACCGCCTGGTATGGTGCGGTCTGCACAACGCATCACCGGGAGCAAACAACCTGCCCTCCAGGACACCTACACCACCAGATGTCACAGGAAGGCCAAAAATATCATCAAGGACAACAGCCACCCGAGCCACTGCCTGTTCACCCCACTATCATCCAGAAGACGAGGTCAGTACAGGTGCATCAAAGCTGGAACAGAAAAACAGAAAAACAGCTTCTATCTCAAGGCCATCAGACTGTTAAATAACCATCACTAGCACAGAGAGGCAGTAGCCTACATACATACTTTAAATCATTGGCCACTTTAACAAATGAAACACTAGTCACTTTTAATAATGTCACTTTAATAATGTTTACATATCTTGCATTACTCATCTCATATGTATATACTGTATTCTATACTATCTACTGTATCTTAATCTATACCGCTCTGACATTGCTCGTCCATATATTTATATATTCTTAATTCCATTCCTTGTTACTTAGATGTATGTGTATTAGGTATTTGTTGTGAAATTGTTATATTGATATTACATGTTAGATATTGCTGCACTGTCAGAACTAGAAGCACAAGCATTATGCTACACCCGCGATAACATCTGCCAAACACGTGTATGTGACCAATAAAATTTGATTTGATTTGAACATGCAGATTGATGGGAAATCCTTCACACAGTGTTGTATGCATGAAGATGAGTTATATCAAATAGTTAACGAACATGCGATGACACATTTCAGTCCATTTCAGAGATACCTTAAGACTCTCAAAACTGATGATATTTGTCCATGGACAATTACACTGAGTATACCAAACATTAGGACCCCCCCTTTCTTGGTTGGTGGACCATTCTTGATACACACAGGAAACTGCTGAGCACAAAAAACACAGAAGAATTTCAGTTCTTGTCATGAACCAGTGGGCCTGGCACCTACTCCCATAACTCGTTCAAAGGCACTTCAATATTTTTCTAGCCCATTCATCATCTGAATGACACTCATACACAGTCCAAGGCTTAAAAATCATTATTTAACCCTTCATATACACTGATTTAATGAGTGACATCAATAAGGGAATATAGCTTTCACCTGGATTCACCTGGTCAGTCTGTCATGGAAAGGTAGTCATTATTTTGTATACTCAGTGTATAATTGCAGTCCATATCCAAAATCAATAGTGGAAGATATGAATGTCTTTTGGACTGTAGTCAGTATAATGTTATAGACCATCAGGAAGTCAGCAAGTTCTTCGTCTTTCTTTGTCTTCTCCCCAATTTTATTGTGTCTTACATCTCTGATCTCTAATGGCCCTGAGGTCAGACCAGGTGAGGTGTGGTGGGGCTGATGTAGGATCTGCTGAGCTGCTTTCCACACCTGCTGTTGAACCACAAGATGTCTAAGTACAATGTATTTTCACATTCCTTTCTTTATAATGTTCATACATTGAGGAAATACTGGCAGACATACAGAATATTTTGTTTGTCTCATTTGACAACTGCTGGGCATATTTAGGCATCACATAAAACAACTTTCTCATTAAGTACTGTAGGTATAGTATAGTGTTTTACTCACTGTCTAATTTTTCATCTGTGTATCTCCTCCTCCCTTTCTGCTGTCTTGTGGACTCCTCTGTGGCCTTCCCTCCCTCCCCTTGCACCTCCTCTTTCTCCTCCTCCATCTCCAGCTCTCTCAAAGCCTCCTTGGCCCTCCTCAGATCCTCCTCTCTCTCCCTGTCCTCCTCCTGGTGCCTCCTCTCCTCCTCCTCCTCCTTCTCCCTGGCCTCCTCCAGTACCTCCTCGCTGGAGAGCAACTCCCCTCTGTTCTTGGCCACCATGTTTTCCAGCTTCTCCAGTAGCTCCGCCACGGCATCGTGGCCCTTCCTGGACCTGCCATACAGGGCATGATAGCGGCCCCCACATCGCTCCACCAGGCCCTGGAGCTCCTCGCTCTCCTCCACCTCCTCCTCTAAGGTGGCATCCTTCAGCCGCCCACCCTTCACCGTGAACAGCACCACGGTATGCCCCCAAGCCCGCTCCCCCAACAGCTCCACATGCTCCTCGGCCGCCTGCCGCTCCCGTTTGGTAAAGGAGAAGGAGAGGGGCACCACCAGGAGCACCGCGTGGGGGCCAGGCTGGCACAGCGACACGCCCCGGACGATCTCCCTCCGGACCCCCAGAGAGGAGCCCCTGGAGGGGAACCACTCCCAACCAGGCGTGTCCACCACCGTCACCTGCCTCTCAGCCACCTCTCTTTGTCGCTTTACCGCCTCCCTTGTTCTCACCCCCACCGCGTCAAACACCTCACTGCCCAGGATGGCGTTGCCCACAGCACTCTTCCCTGCCTCTCGCTCTCCGATCAGGATTATTCGCAACCCTGAGACCACAGAAAGAGGGACTGCTTGGCCTGTAACAAGTATCACATCAAGCTAAATTAATGTACAGAATAACACAAATGAATTGCATTGAATTTTCTCTTCCTGTTTCCCATACGCCAGGATAGATCCAAAACTGACCTGGTTGAGAATCAGACGACTTTCCAGTTTCTTTCATTTCCACCATGACCTCCTCTGAATCCATGTTGAAACCACTGTTTATCACTGTTGTATGATAACACAACCAGTGCCTTCTAAAATGCTACTTCATGCTTGTCCACTTTCATCAGATCTTAAAGTATACAGTAGCTATTTTGTTAAAGGAAGAATATCTTCTCCACTCCTCTCCCCTCCCGGGACACTTTGTTGTCAGAATGGCTTACGGTCTATAGTCACCCTCTGCTAATCATTCTTTACAGCCCCTTTTACTGTCCCAGGGATCCAAAGTTCACAGTGGGACTGCCTGCATGTTCGCACAGCTTGATAACACTACCTTCGCAGGAATCAACGGTCTTGCTTTGACCTTGCCCCAAGCGATACTGTATGGGACCACAGCTTCTTTATTGTGTCTGACGAATACTTGAAACTTTTGGACACTTTTGGAGATAAGGGAAATGGTTCTAATGAGTTAGGAGTTGTTTCTGGACAGGGCCCTGGAGATATTGAACAGACTCAGTTATCAGTAGTACCACACATATCACTGGCAAATCTGATTAAATGTGAGAGCCCCTCCTTAGTAATGAATTTTGTTGCCAGAGAGGAAGGAAACCGCTCAGGGATTTCACCATGAGGCCAATGGTGACTTTAAAACAGTTAGAGTTTAATGGCTGTGATAGGAGAAAACTGAGGATGGATCAACAACATTGTAGTTACTCCACAATACTAACCTAATTGACAGAGTGAAAAGAAGGAAGTCTGTACAGAATACTTGCATCCTGTTTGCAACAAGGCACTAAAGTAACACTGCAAAAAAACATGTGGCAAAGCAATTCACATTTTGTTGTGAATACATTGTGTTACGTTTGGGGAAAATCCAATATAACACATTACTGTTTTACTCCTGAACTACCACTCTCCATATTTTCAAGCATAGAGATGGCTGCATCATGTTATGGGTATGCTTGTAATCGTTAAGGACTGGGGAGGTTCTCAGGATAAAAAAAGAAACGGAATGGAGCAAAGTACAGGCAAAACCTTAGAGGAAAACCAGGTTCAATCTGCTTTCCACCAGACACTGGGAGATGAATTCACTTTTCAGCAGGACAATGACCGAAAACACAGTTACAGTTTGGCTTAAATTTACTTGAAAATCTATGGCAAAAACTGAAAATGGTTGCTTAGCAATGATCAACAACCAATTTGACAGAGCTGAATAATTTGGAAAAGAATAATGGGCAAATGTTGCACAATCCAGGTGTGGAAAGCTCTTAGGGACTTACCCAGAAAGACACAGCTGTAATCGCTGCCAAAGGTGTGTCTACAAAGTATTGACTCAGGGGTGTGAGTACTAGATATTTCTGTATTACATTTTCAAGACATTTGCAGAGTATCTTAAAACATGTTTTCACTTTGTAATTATGGGGTATTGTGTGTAGATGGGTGAGAAAAAATACATTTAATACATTTTGAATTAAGGCTGTAAATGTATGTTTAATCTTTGGCAGATAAAATAATTTTTTAGAAAAACTATGTAATTTTCACAGTTAAATGCATTCCGAAGTGTATATCATATGTGACCATAATTTTCTTATTATAATAGACCACATGTTATGAAAATGTAGTGGGTTAATATTTTATATATACAGTATATATATCTTGGTCACATACACATGGTTGGCAGATGTTGATGCGGGTGTAGCGAAATGCTTGTGCTTCTAGTTCCTACTTTGCAGTAGTATTTAACAGTAATCTAAATTCACAACAACTACCTTATACACACAAATACACACAAATGTAAAGGGATGTATAGAATATGACCATAAAAATATATGGATGAGCGGTGGCATGCGGCATAGGCATGATGCAGTAGATGGTATATAATACAGTATATACATATGAGATGAGTAATGTAGGATATGTAAACATTATTAAAGTGGCGTTATTTAAAGTGACTAGTGATACCTTTATTAAGTCCATTTATTAAAGTGGCCAGAGATTTGAGTCTGAATGTTGGCAGCAGCCTCTCTATGTTAGTGATGGCTGTTTAACAGTCTGATGGCCTTGAGATAGAAGCTGTTTTTCAGTCTCTCGGTCCCAGCGTTGATGCACCTGTACTGACCTCACATTCTGGATGAAAGTGGAGTGAACAGGCAGTGGCTTGGGTGGTTATTGTCCTTGATGATCTTTTTGGCCTTCCTGTGATATTGGGTGAGAAAGGGCAGTGTGGAGTGCAACAGAGATTGCATCATCTGTGGATCTGTTAGGGCGGTTTGCAAATTGGAGAGGGCCTAGTGTTTCTGGGATAATGGTGTTGATGTGAGCCATAACCAGCCTTTCAAAGCACTTCATGGCTACAGACGTGAGTGCTACAGGTCGCTAGTCCTTTAGGCAGGTTACCTTAGTGTTCTTGGGCACAGAGACTATGGTGGTCTGCTTAAAACATGTTGCTATTACAGATTCGGACAGGGAGAAGTTGAAAATGTCAGTGAAGACGCTTGCCAGTTGGTCAGCGAATGCTCGCAGTACACGTCCTGATAATCCGTCTAGCCCTGCGGCCTTCGATCTTATTCCTGTATTGGCGATTTGCCTATTTGATGGTTCGTCGGAGGGCATAGCGGGATTTCTTATAGCTTCCGGGTTAGAGTCCCACTCCTTGAAATAGCATTACTGTCAAGTTAACTTCCAACCAGATATGAGACCTACATGATGTAAAGACAACAGAACCTCTGCATCGTAGAAGTGTTACAAAATGGGGGATTGGCAAGAGAATCACATAGAATGCTGAATTCCTAAGACAATACACAGAACATTTCTTCATATTTCATGAGTAATTTGGGGGGCTAGGCCACCCTACACCAACCTACAAAACCAATGAGTTATAGTATTGTTGTAATTTCATCCATCCGTTTTGACTTTCTTATTACACATTATTACATAAAAGGGGCGTATCTGTTCAGTATGTCTGGGTGTTGGTACACAGAGAACCCAGCTTTATGGTATTAGTAGGAAGAGAGTAGGAGTTGGGGGGTGGTTTGCCAGCCCAGCACCAGCTTAAAGCAGGGGAGCTGAATCAGATTGTGGTATTGGAAGATTTCCCAGTCAAACTGCTTTTTCAATCCAATCCATTTTGTTTAGCAATGTGTCACCACCAAAGCAGTGTGGTGCGAACATGCTGGGGAATTCCAATGTGAAAGCAGGGCCCATATTTAATCTCCCTAAACCCAGTGCCTTGTGGAGGAAAGATGAAGCACAGAGACACGTGACTTAGAGACACAGGGAAATATGCAGTATTTACAGGGGAATATTGAACCTCACTCTCTAGACTGACCAGGTGAATCCAGGTGCAAGCCATGCTCCCTTGGGCTCTCGAGTGGCGCAGCGGTCAAAGGCACTAACTACGTCTCAGTGAAAGAGGCGTTACTACAGTCCCTGGTTCGAATCCAGGCTGCATCACATGTGATTGTGAGTCCCATAGAGCAGTGCACAATTGGCCCAAAGTTATCTGGGTTTGGCTGGGGTAGGCTGTCATTGTAAATAAGAATTTGTTCTTAACATACTTGCCTAGTTAAATAAAATAAAAATATATGTTGATGTCATCAGTTAAATTAAATTCAATCAGTGTAGATAAAGGAGAGGAGACAGGTTAAAGAAGGATTTTCAAGCCTTGAGACAATTGAGACATGGATTGTGTACTGCAGAGGGTGAATGAATAAGACAAAAGATCTAAGTACCTTTGAACAGGGTATGGTAGTAGGTGCCAGGCACACCTGTTTGAGTGTGCCAAGAACTGCACCTCTGCTGGGTTTTTTACACTCTCCAGTTTCTCATGTGTATCAACATGGTCCACCACCCAAAGGACATCCAACCAACTTGACACAACTATGGGAAGCATTGGAGTCTGCATCCATGTGGAATGCTTTCGACACCCTGTCCCGCTGAATTGAGGCTGCTCTGAGGGCAAAAGGGGGTGCAACTGAATATTAGGAAAGTGGTCCTAATGCTTCATACACAGTGCATATACTGTAATCTAGTCAAGGCTCATCCCATATAACTACTGCTGTACACACATTTTATATTCATATGCAGTCCATACTGTCTAGACACACCATCATATACATAGATATTTATATTCTGGACTCTGACATTGCTCATTCTGATATTTATAATTCCTTTTTCTTTTTTGGGGTTTGTGTGCATTGTTTTGTATTGTTTGGTATTACTGCACTGTTGGCGCTAGAAACAAGCATATAAGCATTTCACTGCACCTGCGATAAAATATGCAAAATATGTGTACCCAACCTATACAATTTGATTTGATTTGATTGAGGTGGGATAAATGGAAAGAAACTATCAAATCAGAAACTCTTTGACCCATTGCTGGCCAACTTGGTTGCAGGTATAATAATAAAAACATCCAACATGCATAAAAGTGAATCCACGAGGGAGTTAATGGTTATTATCGGCTCAAACAGAGAACAAATTTCACTTTGACTTACACATAAAACATGAAACAAGAAGCACATTTGAAATATTCTTTGACACTCATCATCAGACTCATTTGATTCTTTATGGATGATTCTATGCATATTAATGAAGGCCACGTGTTCATCACAAACAAGCACAGAGGTATATGATCACAACACACCAACCTCTAGGATCATATGCTTTGCTCCAGTCACTCAGGTTGTTGCCATGCCCCCTCTTGTTGCAGGGCAAAGATACTGCAGTAACTTTTAGCATGACAGTCTTATCTCTCTTTCAAAAACAGACCAAAATCCCACTAATTACCATGCCTGCAGTTTTATCCTAGCTTTTTTCGTATTTCAGATTTTTTTAAACATGGAAAAACAAAAGCCACCTACAGACCTAGTCCTGATTCCTGCATTTCAACGGACCCTATCACTAAAATGCAGGTATCAGGTCTGTGTGAAAAGTTCTCAGTTTTTTTTACAGGTAAATTCATTCACTTTTCCATTGATTAACTCATTTGAACTGCAAACAGTCCCCATGCAACACCCCCCCACTCCCCACCCCTCCCAATTTGCCAGTTACCCACTGATATAAAAGGGTTACACCCAGTATAAAAGGGTTACACCTCGTAAAATAAGTGGTAAATAAGGCACTGTTAGAAAGGGTCATATTTAGGACTTTTCTAAGATCCCCATTAGCCAATGTCAGTGGTGACAGCTAGTCGTACTGGGGTCTGGCACATAACGAAAAAGACATTACAGACGAAAGACTTTACAATTGACATACATGTAAAACATCAACATGTAGTCCGCACGTGTGTTCATCTATCAGTTACCTATACATGTTAGTACATACACACTAAAGTAGGCCACATGAGTGAGAGGCGTTGTGTCATGAGATGTTGCTTTAATTGTTTTTTTTAAACCAGGTTTGCTGTTCACTTGCTTTACATGGGATATAAACATTACCTTATATTTATTTTACAGGTAACATACAACATATGTCTGAAATGGTTACTACATGTGTCAGATGCCCTCTGAAGTCGCTAGGATTTTACAGAACATTTCATTTAGTCTCGCCATCCTTCCAAATAAAACTTAAAAATTAGTTTACATGTAAGTAAATAATCCATAAGATTGTTCCACGCAACAGATTTGTTTACTAAAGGATTTGCTCTGTTTTGGGCGTTTCTTTCTTGCCATTCAAAGGAGTGGTGGTGACGTGTCCAAGCGTTCTTATCATAGCTCAATGTTGAGTTTGGTGAAGTAAGGGAAACGAAACTGAGAAGACAACATTCCGGTGTAGGGAGACTGAACAGCATTCACCATCTTTGTCAAGGTGAGTGAGCTTTATACATCCATATTTCTTTACACAAATGAAACCGTTGAAACAATAACAAAACGTTTTACCCGCCCCTGTTTCAAGGTTAAAACTGAGGGACGGAATTGGAGATTGTAATCACTCTTAAATTCACAGACAGACCTATGGATGCAAGGACTGACCATCCATGATATCAAAATTATAGTTTTCACTATGTATTAAAGGTATAGTGTTTGTTTACGTTTACTTTGTTTGTAAACATTAGAGTAAAACAAGCTTATATTTTGGGTTTTGATGGGGTACAAGAGTTGAACTAAGCTAATGAGGCAGTAAGTTATATTCTTCAAGAGATAATGGGTACATAAGGTTATCGTTACTTTATAAATCCACCATAGAAGTGCTCGGAGCAGGTGCAATTTGCAGTGCAAGAACAAGCAAACGTATAACACCTGGCTTGTCGTGCATAATTCAAATTTGGGCTGTACAACATGCAAAAAGTTAGGCTCTCGCGCTCACTGTGTTCGCGGGACCTCCCGATGTACAAATTAATCACTGTGTTTGCCCATGTAGCTATGTGATGTATGTGAATCCTGTTTCTAAATGTATATCAGCATAGAAATGTAATGGCTGTGATTTTTCTTTTGAATTATCCACAGCTCCATTGGACATGCCTTGGGGACAAGGCAACACTGGTCAGTAACGATATCAACCAAACCAGGAAATGTCCAAACACAGGGAGAGCGTCATGTCACGGTGAGACTATTAACCAGTTCATTGTAACGAAATGTAATCGAAAACGTCAACTTTATCCCCAAATGTAATTATGTATTATGAGGGCCATAAAAAAAATAACTAGTAATGCTGCATTTTCAGGACACAAGCTCAAGTTCACAGTACAAATATTTCATATTTTTATGATGTATTTCCTGTTCAACAAAATCGTATGAATATGGCTTGAAGTTACATATGCTCTCTAAATATAGCATAATCATATTAAAAAATGACTAACTATAAGATTTCACCTTCCTTATAACTGTAAATTACATATTTGTATGTTTAGTGTTAGAGAAAATGCATATTTTTCCAAGGTCTCTCTTGATCAAACTGTCTGCTGTAGCTTGGCTTCCTGAACTTGTTAGGAATTCCCCTTTCATATCATATCAATCCTGGCCCTCTAAGACAAACAGAACGTGTTATTTTAAAGTTTTTATTTTATTTTTAATCTATACATTATTTTAGATTTACGGCTATTATTTGATCTCTGAATGTGCTACCATGATGAAACAACTCTCTCTTGCTTCACTACGATTTAACTATTGCAGGCATGTGCTTTGTCAGTGGCTGTGATGTAGGGTTTAGGGGTTGATGGACAGTCGGAAGAGCGAATGAAATGGTAGGAGGGACATCCTAGCTTCAAGTGGTTTCAGTTTTCTCATCCTACATCACACAGGCTCAGAAGAAATACTACTGTGTCCGTGGGAACCAGGGCTGTTGCTCAATGCAAGCCATTTCAATCTACAGTGTCCACAGATCGATTTATAAGCAAAATTGTCGGTCAGAACCAGTACCAGAACTAGAACCTAAACAGGGGACCTTACATCTAAGATATTTAATAACTGGGGCAGAAAGGAGAGTGTTGCTGGGCTACTTTAAATTGACAGCAATGGGCAATGTTGACAAAGAATCCAAGGTATTCAATAAAGGTAGTTCAATAAAAGGGTAAAGTTGGTGGATAGGCACTCTGTATCTACAACTTTGTAATTTTATATACTGATTATCCTGAATTCAATAGTGAAGATCCTGACTGAAGCCTACTTTTCTTCCAGATCAGAGTTAACAAGGGAGCTCTTGGGCCAGTACATCTCTGACACCCTCAGCAACATTCACACAGTGAGGGAGTTCTGTGACAGGCATTCCAAATGGGTCCTTCAGAGGGAGACAGAACTGGAAATGATGAGGGACATCAAGCAGAGGACAGACAGAATTGACCTTAAGTTCGACCATGTCCGTAACTCCGAGACCAAGGCCAAGGCGTTTGGGGAGTTCGTATGGAGCGGTCTGACCCAGGGGACTGCAGACAGTAGGCGTGAGGAGCTGGAGAAGGAGCTGGGGGCTGTACTAAAGGACACTCTGGGAGGCCTGGAGAAGCTGGATTACTTCCTGAATACTGTGGAGTGTCTGGCGGTCACCTGTCTGTTGGTGTTTGAGGAGAACAGATTCCTCTGTCTGCCTCAGGGGATGAGCCCTGCCAGTGTTCAGGCTGTCATCACTGCTGCCAGAATATCCTGCCCTCTCCTCATCTACTTTAAGAGGGATGCTAAGGCCTTCTTTATGCCCAGCCTCCACAATGTAGAGGTACTGACCCTCCAGCTGGACAGATACATACAAATCAGCCAGCAGCTCTGTAAGAGGATGGACATAGTGTAAGTGGAGCTACCATCACAATTGCTTCAACATTAACTTATGTAATGTTCTTTATTGCCATTTTACAAACACTTGATGTCCATTTTTTTCCTTCTAGATTACAGATCAGACAACAGCTTGGGAGTAATCTTAAAACACTGTTTTAATATCATAATTTATATTAGCATAGTTGTACTATTTTCCTTCATTTTTGTCCTTCTCAGATGTCATTTGACAAGGTTCTTTGACTTATGTGATTCAAAATCCACATATAAATGTAATGAATATAATGTAATGTTGAAATTAATATGCATTGTTACAGTAGCTCCATCAGTCAAATGCTGTTTTGGAAAAAGAAGAATGACATCCCTGTGGTCAACCTTGGTGATGTGAGTGAAAAGTCCATAGAAAAGATGATGGACCATTTGAATCAGCTGAATGATATCAGGTAAGGTTAGTTTGGTTGTTGTCTTTAAACTTCTGTTGATATTTGTATTTTATTGGTAGACAGTAAATAGATGTTGAATCTGTCTCCCCTCTGTCAGGATGGACCAGCACCTCAGACTAACATTCCTGTTCCAAGAGGCTGCTCAGCGCTTCATTGGCCGGTTCAGCCAGCGCCGACCCAGAATGGAGCAGTTTCTGACCGATCTGGAGGAGAATGCTGTGCAGCTGGACAGGATGAAGCTGGGGGCTAAGATCTCCAGTGTGGCAGGCAGCTCAGTGGGGGTAGCTGGAGGGATCCTATCCATCGTGGGCTTAGCTCTATCCCCTGTCACTGCTGGGGTGTCACTGGCTCTCACCATTACAGGGGTCAGCCTGGGGGTCACCAGTGGGGTCAACAGTTTAGCCACTGGTATCACAGAGATGAAGGTTAATAGCATCCATGAGAAGAAAGCCAGTAAAGTCTTCCAGAGTTTCATGGAGGATGTGGAGAGTCTCCAGGAGTCTCTGGAGAATGTGGCCACTAATATGGAGCCCATCCTGGGGCAGAGCAGGGTGGACGGCGTGCTGGGGGCAGGGAAGGTGATTGCCACAGCCGGGGCCATTGGAAAAGGCATCGACTCCATAGTGGACTGTGCCTCGGCTCTGAGTGTTAAGGCCCTTGCTAAGGAAGATTTGATTGTAAGCGCTGGTAAGTTGGCGCTCCAGGAAGGCAAAGCAGCACGAAACCTACCCAAGCTAGCAGGGGACATCCCAGATATTGGACAGGTGGCCAAAGGCACCCCGCTAGCCCTCTCCAGCTCGGCGCGGGCTGGTTTTATCACTCTCAACGTCCTCTTCATTGGCCTGGATGTTTTCTTCATCTGTAAAGACAGTGTGTGCCTGGCCAAAGGCAGCAAGAGTGAGTTCTCCCAGCTCATCCGTGCCAGAGCGGCATTGTGGCGCACAGAGCTAGACTCCTGGCAGAGGATCTACGACTCGCTGTGTAGAGGAATTTGGAAGTTCAGGAAGTGCCAGAGAATCCTGGCACAGCCTTTTTACCCTCCTGGAGGGGAATCTGAAAGAGAAAAAATTGATGTAGGACAACATCAATGACCAGTTTGAAGTTAGGGACTGTCAAACATACTGTACATTGCCTATCTGTCAGTCATTTTGATTATGCATTTTACTTGATTCTCCGTATTTATTAAATGTAATGTTTGTATGATTGTGCTGCTGACATGTACATGCACAGAAGACTTATCTTCCTCTCTTCACCAGTAGTTGAAGACGTCTTGCTAATAGGCAATGAAACATGTTCATGCAATTTATTCTGATGTTGACTTGTGAAAATGATTATATGAGACTTTATGAATTGGAAAGGGACTGATTATGTCTGGCCTTATTTGTGTCAATAATAATAGGCCTAGTTTCTGGTGTTCTGAAATACCTTTGTAAAACAATTATTTAATAAATCCTTTTTTAATTGGTCTTTTCTCATTTTCATCATAACATTTTAATACGGGATGTCAGAGTGAAGCAGTCTGTAGTCATGTGTACAGCAAGACAAGGGCATTATGTTGTACAACAGAACACAATAACAACACTCCATATGTTTCACCTGATATGTTCTGCTTCCACACAACTTATTGTAATGGTGATCATAAATAATCCTAAAACATGAGTTCCCTGTCTGTAATCCTATATATACAGAAAGTGTTAAATCCCTTGACCATGTCATTCATCTCTGGACTTTGTCCTGGAAAAGGAATCACTTTTCAAAATGTTGCATACAAGGAAACAAAAGCAGGAGGACACACACAGGACAGCCTGAGAAGCAATAGCTTTTAACAGCCAGTGTTTTGCCCCAGTGTAGCCTTGGCAACAGTCAAGTGTGGTAATCAATGGCAGCTATATATATACACACACACACACACACACACTGTACCTTGTGATAATCAGCTATTTTCAGAAGTAGTAGGGATTGCGGCTATAATGATTATTTTCACATTAATAACAGAAAATCATGCAAATTGATCATACATTAAAAACAAATCATGTGAATACTGTGTTGTATTCATGCAGATAAGTTCTATCAAACAGTAACAAGGTTCTATCAAACAGTAACAAGCCAGTAATGATACATTTCCATCCAGTTCAGTTCAGAGATACCTAAAACTGATGATACAGTATTTGTCCATGGACATCGGGACCGGCCCTTTTGGGGGCCTTAAGATTTTGTTGGGCCCCACCCCCCACCTCGCAGAAACATTTTAGTGGTCCCCCTCTTGCGGCTGGGGGAAAAAGGTAAGTTTTAAAGTAAATTCATTATTGCATTTTTAATGCAAGCTTTATGCAATTCTAAACATTTTGCCATGGGGCGAAGAGAAGTTTAGCAATTTTATAACAAATTTCATGCAATTCTACAAATTTTGCCATGGGGCAGAGAGAACAAATGTGAAGTTTTACAGCAACTTTCCTTCAATTCTATCCAATTATCCATGGGGTGGAGAGAAATGTTTTCCATTTGAAAGCTAATCTCCTGTAATTCTACACATTATGCCAAGATTTATGCCATGTTAATGATATCTGAATGAGCGTGATTAACTAAATCAAGGAGGTCAGGGCCCCTGGGCACATGCATTGCATGCCCGGTTGGTATTCAGCCATGATTACCACAAGTTTAGACAGCTAGCTAGCCTAACTTACCAATCTAAAAATTGTTCGCTGACATGGCTAATTTGATTGATAGTGACTGACATATGAAAACCGCAGCTGATGCACAACCAAATTTCAAAATTGCATCTAGTGTATTCTTCTATTCTAACTCTCAGCACAATTTTTGGGTCGGGGGCACCCTAAGAGACTTATGCCTGGATGTGGCCCTGATGGACATGGACAATTATATTGGCAGTCCATATTAAAAATAAATAGTGGAAAATATGAATGTCTTTTGGACTGTAGTAGGTATAAAGGTAATCAGGAAGTCAGCAAGGTCTGCTTTCCACACCTGCTGTTGAACCACAAGATGTGTAAGTACAATGTATTTTTACATTCCATTCTTTATAATGTTCACACATTGAGGAAATACTGGCAGACATACAGTATATATTGTTTATCTCATTTGACAACTGATGGGCATATTTAGGCATCACATAAAACAACTTATTCAGTGAGTACTTTAGGTATAGTATAGTGTTTTACTCACTGTCTGATTTCTCATCTGTGTATCTCCCTTTCTGCCATCTCATGGACTCCTCTGTGGCCTTCTCTCCCTCCCCTGTCTCCTCCATCTCCAGCTGACCCTCCTCAGCCCCTCCTCTCTGTCCCTGTCCTCCTCCTGGTGCCTCCTTTCCTCCTACTTCTCCCTGACCTCCTCCAGGATTGCTGCGGACAATCTCCCTCCAGACCCCGAGAGAGAAGCCCTTGGAGGGGAACACCTCCCAACCAGGCATGTTCACCTGCCTCTTGGCAACCTTACCCTTCCCACCGCCTTCCTGGTCCTTACCCACACCGTGTCAAACACCCCCTCTGCCCAGGATGGTGTTGCCCACAGCACTCTTCCCCGCCTCTCTCAGATAAGGATTATTCACAACCCTGAGACCACAGAGAGAGGGAATGCTTGGCCAAATGAACAAAGAGAATAACAATTATATTTTATTGCATATCCCTAACCAACCTTTTCTCACAGTATTATAGCTGTGAATCTAAGTGTGCGTTCTCTAATTCTCTCCTTCTCTCTTTCTTTCTCTCTCTCGGAGGACCTGAGCCCTAGGACCATGCCCCAGGACTACCTGACATGATGACTCCTTGCTGTCCCCAGTCCACCTGGCTGTGCTGCTGCTCCAGTTTCAACTGTTCTGCATTATTATTATTCGACCATCCTGGTCATTTATGAACATTTTAACATTTTGGCCATGTTCTGTTATAATCTCCACCCGGCACAGCCAGAAGAGGACTGGCCACCCCACATAGCCTGGATCTTCTCTAGGTTTCTTACTAGGTTTTGGCCTTTCTAGGGAGTTTTTCCTAGCCACCGTGCTTCTACACCTGCATTGCTTGCTGTTTGGGGTTTTAGGCTGGGTATCTGTACAGCACTTTGAGATATTAGCTGATGTACGAAGGGCTATATAAATAAATTTGATTTGAATGAAAATCACTCATGAGATCATTACAATCATTGTATTGAGAGACTGTTTATCTGACTGCAGTGTGTGTTTTCACTTCCTTTTTTTTTTTTTTTTTTTACCAGGCAAGTCAGTTATGAACAAATTCTTATTTTCAATGACAGCCTGGGAACAGTGGGTTAACTGCCTGTTCAGGGGGAGACAGACAGATTTGTACCTTGTCAGCTCGGGGGATTGAACTCACAACCTTCCGGTTACTAGTCCAACGCTCTAACCACTAGGCTACCCTGCCGCCCCAAGTTTTGCCAGGATTGATCAAAAACTGACCTGGTTGAGAATCTGATCTTCCAGTGTCTTCCATTTCCACCATGACCTCATCTGAATCCACTGTTTATCATACTTGTGTGATATGGCAACACACAACCAGTGCCTTCAAAAATACTCCACTTTCATCAGAACTGAATGTACACAGTAGCAGTTTTCCCCAGTCATTCCTCTCCCCTCCCATCTTGGGATGTCTTGTCTGAATGGCTTACGGTCTATAGCCATACCCTACTAATCCAAGCGATCCAAAGTTCACAGTGGGACTGCTTGAATGTTCATCCAGCTTGACAACACTACCATGGCAGGAAATAACAGTCTGTCTGTGACTGCATGGGAACAGCCTCTTTATTGTGCCTGAAGACTCAACTTTTGGACAGGGGTTGTTTCTGGACAGGGCCCTGGCAATAACGAAACAGACTCACTTATCAGTAGTAACACATCTCTGGCAAACAAGATGAGTAAAGAATGAAGGTCATGTTATGTTTGATTGTTGAAGGTCCATCTCAAACAGCTACATATTCATTATTTGGCAGATAAATGCATCGACTGGAAGAACCCCTTTACAGTGGCTCAGCTTTGACCAGGTGTTTGAGGAGCAGACAGGTGACATGCCTTGGAAGTGTTGGTCAAGTGATATATATACAGTTGAAGTCAGAAGTTTACATACAGTTAGGTTGGAGTCAATAAAACTTGCTTTTCAACCACTCCACAAACTTCTTGTTAACAAACTATAGTCTTGGCAAATCAGTTAGGACATCTACTTTGTGCAAGACACAAGTAATTTTTCCAACAATTGTTTACAGATTATTTCACTGCATCACAGTTCCAGTGGGTCAGAAGTTGACAAACACAAAGTTGACTGTGCTTTAAAACAGCTTGGAAATTCCAAAAAATTATGTCATGGCTTTAGAAGCTTCTTATTGGCTAATTGACATCATTTGAGTCAATTGGACGTGTACCTGTGGATGTATTTCAAGGCCTACCTTCAAACTCAGTGCCTCTTTGCTTGACATCATGGGAAAATCAAAAGAAATCAGTCAAGACCTCAGAAAAGAAATGATAGACCACAAGTCTGGTTCATCATTGGGAGCAATTTCCAAATGCCTGAAGGTACCACGTTCATCTGTACAAACAATGGTATGCAAGTATAAACACCATGGGACCACGCAGCCATCATACCACTCGGGAAGGAGATGCGTTCTGTCTCCTAGAGATGAACGTACTTTGGTGAGAAAAGTGCAAATCAATCCCAGAACAACAGCAAAGGACCTTGTGAAGATGCTGGAGGAAACAGGTACAAAAGTATCTATATCCATAGTAAAACAAGTCCTATATCGACATAACCTGAAAGGCCGCTCAGCAAGGAAGAAGCCACTGCTCCAAAACCGCCATAAAAAAGCCAGACTACGGTTTGCAACTGCACATGGGGACAAAGATCGTACTTTTTGGAGAAATGTCCTCTGGTCTGATGAAACAAAAATAGAACTGTTTGGCCATAATGTCCATCATTATGTTTGGAGGGAAAAGGAGGGGGCTTGCAAGCCGGAGAACACCCTCCCAAACGTGAATCACGGGGGTGGCAACATCATGTTGTGGGGGTGCTTTGCTGCAGGAGGGATTGGTGCACTTCACAAAATAGATGGCATCATGAGGATGGAAAACTATGTGGATATATTGAAGCAACATCTCAAGACATCAGTCAGGAAGTTAAAGCTTGGTTGCAAATAGGGCTTCCAAATGGACAATGACCCCAAGCATACTTCCACAAGTTGTGGCGAATTGGCTGAAGGACAACAAAGTCAAGGTATTGGAGTGGCCATCACAAAGCCCTGACCTCAAACCTATAGAAAATTTGTGGGCAGAATTGAAAAAGTGTGTGTGAGCAAGGAGGCCTACAAACCTGACTCAGTTACACCAGCTATGTAAGGAGGAATGGGATAAAATTCACCCAACTTATTGTGGGAAGGCTACCCGAAATGTTTGACTCAAGACCCAATGCTACCAAATACTAATTGAGTGTATGTAAACTTCTGACCCACTGGGAATGTGATGAAAGAAATAAAAACTGAAATAAATAATTATCTCTACTATTATTCTGACATTTCACATTCTTAAAATAAAGTGGTGATCCGAACTGACCTAAAACAGGGAATTTTTACTAGGATTAAATGTCGGGAATTGTGAAAAACTGAGTTTAAATATATTTGGCTAAGGTGTATGTAAACTTCTGACTTCAACTGTATATTGGTAGTAAAAAGGAAACATTTTTTAAATTCTCCTTTAGTAATACAATTGTAGGCAGAAGTTGGTAGAGTACAGTATATAATAGCTCTTCCTAGGTTCTGCAAACTATGTAAGACATCCTGTAACTCATATAGCCTCCCCAGTCCTCCTTGCGTGACTTTCCCTGTCAACGTTTTAATAAATCTATCCTCCCCGACAGCAGCAACCATCTTGTCAGCAATTAAAAGCTCAGAAGTGGGTTTGACCAAAACTTGATATTTCATCATAAGTACAGGGTCATAACAAGATGAACGAGTCTAAGCATCTTCTGACAGGTGGCTGTTTTCATCAGGCCTGCGACAGCCTTGTGTTCTCAGAGCATCAGCCATGGTCCAGACAGGAGTCTGAGCGTAGGCGGTTTCCGCCTTCTGATAGTTTCTGAAGGGCACAACACTCAAAACAAGTGTTAACACACACACACACAGAGGTCTCCTAAAGAGGAGACCTTACAGTTTATCATAACACAATGTATTAACCCTTTAAAAGGTATGAAGCCTTGGTTTAACCCCCTTCAGAAGTCATCTGGGACATAGATCAGCAGGCAGATTTATGTAGCTCTGCCCACCAACTCGTGGTGTGGGGGCTGTGCTTTGGCGAAGTGGGTGGGGTTATATCCTTCCTGTTTGGCCCTGTCCGGGGGTATCATCGGATGGGGCCACAGTGTCTCCTGACCCCGCCTGTCTCAGCCTCCAGTATTTATGCTGCAGTAGTTAGTGTCGGGGGGCTCGGGTCAGTTTGTTATATCTGGAGTACTTCTGTTTTATCCGGTGTCCTGTGTGAATTTAAGTATGCGCTCTCTAATTCTCCCTTTCTCGGATGATCATGCCTCAGGACTACCTGGCATGATGACTCCTTGCTGTCCCCAATCCACCTGACCGTGCTGCTGCTCGTTTCAACTGTTCTGCCTGCGGCTATGGAATCCTGACCTGTTCACCGGACGTGCTACCTGTCCCAGACCTATTATTTGACCATGCTGGTCATTTATAAACATTTGAACATCTTGGCCATGTTCTGTTATAATCTCCACCCGGCACAGCCAGAAGAGGACTGGCCACCCCTCATAGCCTGGTTCCTCTAGGTTTCTTCCTAGGTTTTGGCCTTTCTAGGGAGTTTTTCCTAGCCAACGTGCTTCAACACCTGCATTGCTTGCTGTTTGGGGTTTTAGGCTGGGTTTCTGTACAGTCCTTTAAGATATTAGCTGATGTACGAAGGGCTATATAATTAAATTTGACCTACCCAGTAACCATTCACTCAACCGTTATACAGAAAGGTCAAGTATCTAAATATACCAGAATATTCAATTGCTATCAACAATATATACACTTCACAGATGAGCAGAATAGGAATCCTCATTATGACTCATGTTGATGACTCATGCCTGCTTAGTGAATATTTTTCAGTAAGAAAATAATCTCTCTCCTTTCAGTAGGAGAAAATACAAAATAAATGGAAACATGAGCCAGTTTCTCAGATCTTTATTCGAATGTAACAAGGAAGTATTTTCTGTGTGATGCAGGCCACCTGGTAACTAGTGCAATTGCCACACCTTAGGGTTCTTGTTCATCTAGAAAAAGAGGACAGGGAGTAGAGAGAAATAAGGGGGAGAGAAAAGGACTTTAAAACCAGTAAACATAAGTAATTCAGATTAATGTAATGTATTGTACAAAAACTCAACTATTAATCACATTACTTACAAACCATTAGAATACAATCACATAAATAATTTAAAGTGTTCAGAAACCACTGCCCACACATTGTAATGTATATACAGGGCTTTCGGAAAGTATTCAGACCCCTTCACTTTTCCACATTGTAATCCATTTTAGAATAAGCCTGTAACATCATTTCCCCCTCTCAATCTACAAACAATACCCCTTAATGACAAATAAAAACAGGTTTAGACCTTTCTGCAAATTTATAAAAAATGTAAAACTGGAATTTCACATGTACATAAGTATTGTGACCCTTTACTCAGTACTTTGTTGAAGCACCTTTGGCAGCGATTACAGCCTTGGGTATGATGCTACAAGCTTGGCACACCTGCATTTGGTGAGTTTCTCCCATTTCTCTGCAGATCCTCTCAAGCTCTGTCAGGTTGGATGGGGAGCGTCACTACACAGCTATTTTCAGGTCTCTGGACTTTCGATCTGCTTCAAGTCCGGGCTCTGGCTGCGCCACTCAAGGACATTCAGAGAGTTGTCCCGAAGTCACTCCTGCGTTGTCTTGGCTGTGTGCTTAGAGTTGCTGTCCTGTTGGAAGGTGAACCTTTTTCCCAGTCTGAGCGCTCTGGAGCAGGTTCTGTACTTTGCTCTGTTCATCTTTCCCTCGATCCTGACTAGTCTCCCAGTCCCTGCCCTGAAAAACATCCCCACAGCATGATGCTGCTACCACCATGCTTCACTGTAGGGATGGTACTGGCCAGTTGATGAGCGGTGCCTGGTTTCCTCCAGACGTGACGCTTGGCATTCAGGCTAAATAGTTAAATCAGACCAGAGAATCTTGTTTTATATGGTCTGAGAGTCTTTAGGTGCCTTTTGGCAAACTCGACCTCTACCGAGCACACCACCATTCTCATCGACGGGGTTGTAGTGGAGCAGGTTGAGAGCGTCAAGTTCCTTGGCGTTCACATCACCAACAAACTAACATGGTCCAAGCACACCAAGACAGTTGTGAAGAAGGCACGACAAAACCTATTCCCCCTCAGGAGACTGAAAAGATGTGGCATGGGTTGCATGGTACGGCAACTGCTCGGCCTCCGACCGCAAGACACTACAGAGGGTAGTGCGTACGGCACAGTACATCACTGGGGTCAAGCTTCTTGCCATCCAGGACCTCTATACCAGGCGGTGTCAGAGAAAGGCCCTAAAAAAAAATTCATAGACGGTTCTCTCTGAGACCGCACGGCAAGCGGTACCGGAGCGCCAAGTCTAGGTCCAAGAGGCTTCTAAACAGCTACTACCTCCAAGCCATAAGACTCCTGAACAGTTAATCAAATGGCTACCCAGACTATTTGCATTGCTGCCCCCCCCCCCCTCTACTCTCTGTTACTATCTATACATAGTCACTGTAATAACTCTACCTACATGTATATATTACCTCAATACCGGTGCCCCTGCACCAGTACTCCCTGTATATAGCCCCGCTATTGTTATTTCCTGCTGCTCATTTTTCCCCCAATGGAAGCAGAATGCACCTAAGCTCAATTTCAAGTCTCGTACCAAAGGCTCTGAATACCTAAAAAGGTATTGCTTTGTTTTTTTGCAAATAATTCTAAAAAACCTGATTTTGATTTGTCATTATGGGGTATTGTGTGTAGATTGATGAAGGGAAAACAGTTCATTTTAGAATAAGGCTGTAACGTAACAAAATGTGGAAAAAGTCAAGTGGTCTGAATACTTTCCAAATACCCTGTGAACATAGTACAGGTACCGCATAGTGCAATGGTGGCAGTCCTCACCTTCCTCCTCCTCATCCTCTTCATCATCATCATCATCTTCTTCCTCATCTTCATCTGAGCTGAAGGTTCCGTCAGGCAAGCTATACACGCGAATCACTTGCTGTTGGCAAAAGCACACAATGATGATATTGACTCTCTGTAAGGAACACTAACATTTCTAGGGCTCTGTGTGCAGACACTGTCAGACAATGGGGGAAATCAACTACTACAAGTTGCAGAGACAAGTACTAGTCTTTCAATTCATTGGCAGCGCTCTACAGAAACAGTCAAGGGCATGCTCTGCTCCATGGTCAGCAGTCCCGGGCTCACCTTGTTGGGGTCCTTGAGGATAAGGTACTTGCCCTCCTCCAGCTTGCGGCAGATGTCGATGACGCAGCGTAGGATGCCCCAGGCGTTTTCCATGCTCAAGTTGATCTGGCTGGCAAACTCAGTGGGCTGGAACTGCTGGGTGCCCAGGACCACATGGCGCGCAGAGTCCTTCGCGTGATAACGAGACACGTACCTAGAGACAGGGGAGGGCAGGGGATTTAACTGATGGAGGTCATAACCAGGTGAATTTATGGACAATTTGAAGGGGGAAAATGGTTGCTGTGAACAGTATAGTCGCACTTGACCTGTGTGTGTTTTTTTGGGGGGAGGGGGGCACTGACCCTAGCTTGAGGTACTCTGAGCCAGCCAGCATGGCACAGCAGGTCCAGCGGGCCAGTTTGTAGCTGTTGTTCTTCAGCTCGGTGGCCAGAACAGCTCCTCTCTGAGAGTCCAGCTTCTGACGCCAGTCCACTCCATTACAGTGCTTAAGACAAGAACAAAACATTCAACAACATTAAGCATTAGAGGGGAAGTTAACACTGCATTTCATCCCCAGAGATAGTACTAGATATTTGATACTGTATTTTCTGTCATCACTCGTTCCTCCTCTTACCCGGGAGTCCCACTCGTTGAGGGTCTTGACGTTGATGAAGGACACCTCTCCGTTGGCCCCGGTCATCACTCCATCGTGCTCACAGCGTACAATCAGGTCAATGTCCTCCCCCAGCTTCCAGCGGCGGTACCTGAGACAGAAACAGGTGAGTTCACAGGGCTACACATCTACACCCCTCAACACTAACCCAGAGTCCAGCAGGACACATATCATGGATCATTTTAAAAACAGGAGTCCCCAAACAAATGTAAAAGACTTCTTACAGATGTGAATTAACTAACTGTGATTAGATGGTCTGACTGATTAGATGGTCTGCAGTAGTGAGAGCAGCACGGGTCAGTACCCACCTGTAGGCAACAGAGGCCACCTCACTCTTGTCTATGTCCTCCTCTACAAATGGGTTGGGGTTAGGGAACTTGTGCCTCTCCCCGCCCTGAGGGGAAACAAAGACACAGCATCCTATTAGAACTGAAAGAATTAACATCCAATTTAAATGTATTCTTTACAATGGCATAAATGCTTGGACTTTTCCCACATCACACTTAGATTGAAGGAATGTCACTAGACATTGGTGTATAATCGTAGTGGTCTTACCATGCGCAGACACTGCTGGCTGAAGTTATGGTTGATGTAGGTAGCCTCCATGGCCAGGTTACGGGGCGAGTTGAAGGAGTTGCCCTCATCCTGTGGTGGCTCGTTGGCAGTCTCACTCACCGTCAACAGATCTGATATGTACAGTTACAGATGATTAGATGCCGAATGCACAAAAACCAAACGCACCCCTAAACATTGGCATTATGACAAGAAGACTTAAATATTAGAGAGTTTTATATAAGGTAAACTACTGATTCACTAGTAAACAAAACTTCCTTGACCAGTCAGAGTTGGACCAACAGCTGAATAGATTAACTTGAGAAAGCCTCACCAAAATCAGAGTTGTCTCTCTTGTCAAAGAAGAGCTTGTTGCCCACTCTCTGCACGATAATGTCCCAGGAGTTGACTGAGCGCGTGCAGCACATCAGGGTGGCCAGGATGGCATCGGTGGCAAACACATTGCCCTGGGTCTTAGCCAACTGCAGAGAGGAAGGTATAGGTAACGATTTACATCAGAGCAGAGAACACACTCTACAGGGCAGTAGACATTGTAATAATCATGTTTTTGTTTCTGAAATGTGTGAAACCATTAGTTCTGGACAAGAATGTTCAGACAAAACAACAAAAGGACTGAATTAATAATATGTTGCTGTGGCTTATTGCACCTGGCACAGTGCTGTAAGTGTGGAATTGAGAGGGTGTACCTTGCGGATGACAGGGTCGTCGGTGGTGGTGACTGTGTGAAAGATCCTCTTGATGCTCTTGAGAGGCTTCTCGTTGCGAGTGGTGACGCGGTCGAAGGCCTTGTCGTAGTACTCCAACGCACCACAGCACTCACTGAGGGAGAAAGAAAATCAACTGACTTTACGTGGATATGATATTGTCTTCCAGTAGAAACATAAAGGGAAAAAACAGACCAGACTTATTGCAGGTGAAAAGCAGCTTGAACATCATGTTATTTAGACTGTGGGTTTTGTTCTGAACTGTGAGACAGACTGTAAAAAATATGGACAAAGCCATCGATGACATCACCCCATTGTTTCCTATGAGAATGCTCAGTGGCGCATTTCATGATAAGGAAGTGTCATCTCAGCACGTCACCATCCTTTTATACAGAGGAGTTGTTGAAAACCTACTCTATGAAGTGACATTGAAGGCTAGCTCAGTGCTGCTCCCTCTCATGGAGTATCTCAAGTTGAAGGCTGTTAGAGGACTGCAGGCTGCCATTAGCATCTAGATTATTCTTATAACTTTGTCTGTGATTTTAAAGTAATCGGTTCAAGGACATACATCTGGTGAAATAGAAGCCATTATTGATACCATGATTGCATTTGAATATTTTGTTTATATACATCCACGAATACTGACCACAAAGAGCACCATTTCCCCTTCCCCTATGATGGGAGATCCTGTTTTCTGGAAACAATGCATGCAGTAAAGTACCGTGGTTGTTCATCAACTTGAACTCAATGCGAGGGGGCACTCATTCTCCCCTGGATTGAGCACAGATGCAGTGTTGATTAGTCACTCACATGTCAGTGGGGTCCTCCACCTCCATGTATCTCATCTTCATCAGCCTGGGGAAGTCCATCTCCTCCTTCACCTCCCAGTCACTCCGGACCTCCACCGACGAGTCCCGGGGTTTCAACTGGGCCTTGAAATGAAAGGTATGAGGGGGGAAAGGGAAAGGGGAGGGAGGAGAGACAGGCACGTATGGTAGCGTTAGCAGGTGTTTGGGAAGACAGTTGCCAGAAACTTCATACGACTACATCAGATGTTATCTGAGGAGTATCATAATACGGTACAGATGTCCGGAGGTGCACTGATGTTGTTGATCTTCCCATACCTGGGATTTCTGGTCCCACTTCTGACGGACACCAAACTGCTTCTGGAACTTTTTCTGTAGGCGCATGCGATCCCTGGACAGAGCCACGTGAGATTAGACAGAGTTATAGAGAGAACCAGAGAACAACATGTGTTTTAGAAAGCCACATTAGCAGTGGATTGGCTAAACAACTGCAGGCAGCTCACCTCTCCTTCTGCTTGGCACTCTTCGGGAGGGTCTGCATATTGAACTGGGTCATGTTCCTGCGGTCCTTGTCCCTGCGCAGATTCCTCTGGAAAAACAGAACAAAACATCCTGTCATAGAAAAGGTGACACAGAAAAGCCTTTTTGGGGTACTGTGTGTGTATGTGGTCGAGCAGGTTAGTCTTGTACCTGTGCAAACCTCATGCGGTTCCTCTGGTAGGCCGTCTTCTGCGTCTTGGCAGTGTCCACCAGCTGGAAGCTCGTCTCGTCCTCCTCATGGAAGTAGGCATACTGACTACCACCCCCAAACTGAGATGAATACTTGTCTGTCAAAACATTCAACCAAATGTCAAATGGTGGCATCCCATGGTCTGAAATACCTCAAAATCAATATTGAATATAGACATTTAGAATAGGCAATATATTCTGGATTATGTTTACACTATATCATGTTATTATCGTGAATCCTACAATACAATTTAACACACTTGTGTATCTCTTGTCCTGGTAGGTTGCTCCTGTCCAATCAGCCACCTGGACAGATGGACAGAAAAGTAAATCAGTCAGCCTAAGTTCCTCCTCTTGAAGCAGGGCAAACTGCTGTTTATAATTAAAGGTGAGAGGCAGCAGAGGAAGACCAACCTTTCCCAGACGGTCTCCTTTACTAAAGGGCTGGTAGGGCATGTCCTTAAACTTCTCAGGGACAGCACAGGGACCCCACCCAGAGGGATTGTCCTGGATCTCAGGGGCATGGAACTTTGCCATGGTCTGAGGTTAGGGCAGATGTTGTAAACATTTAAAATGAAACGCAAATTTGAACAATATCTAGTTACCTTATACTATGTATATTATATAGACATTTGATGTATATACGCAAGTGGATGATAAGATTAGTAACCTAGGCTGCGGGGTCTCAGACAATGAACAGCACTGTTTTCACTCAGCAATGCACTAACATTAGATAGGCATTTCAGTTTGCGCAGTGGCCTAGTCATCACGGACCCAGGACACATAACTATTGGATTAGTAAGAAACTGCCAACGATAGACTATTTGAATATTGGATTCTCTGCATGATGAGTTCTTATGCAATGTACAAGTTATAGCTAACGTCGTTATCTACAATACCCTAGCCTAAGCTTGCTAACGTTAGCCAGCTAGCATTATATTAACGGGCGACCAAGTTAGATAACTTAGCTTACCAAAAATGTCACAACACCCAAATCTAGTAAGGGGACATTAATCGGGGACATCAACAAGTGAGCGCAACTACGTTCTGTTTCCATATGGACACTATGGCAAGCTAACCAGCATGCTTGCCAGATCGTTTGCCAGGTGGCAGATAGGCATCTGCTAAGCTAACGGCGGTGGCAGTAACATCCACTCGAGTACATCTCACATTATGTTTACCCTAAACGTCATTTTAACCATGACATGTTCATACATCTTTATATGTCTTATTCGAATCTCACCTTTGAGATTGTGACGACCAAACGGCAGCTTTTATTCGGCAAATCAGCCGAGTCACAATTTTCTTCTAAAAGCGCCGTAGAAAAAGGAAGTGGAAAAGTACCGTAAAGAGTTGTTTTCCGGCAGACTGTAAGCTTTGTGGCATATTGCTGCCTTTCACAGGTCGGAGTGTGAATTGCACATTTTGTTAAAAAAATATATATTGCCCCACCATCTACCCCTAGATATACACCACTATCCCCAACAAACCCACCACCCTTCACACTACTTTGGCCCTAACATCCTACACCAGACCATCACCCTGGGAGGCTGGAACCCCTTCTCTCAAATCCCACTGTAGTTCTTCTGCGCTAAAATCTCGACATCCAAAATGTCTCTGCTGCTTCTACCACCAAATCAGTCTTCTGGGATTTCCTTTCCATCTGTACAGTAATGACCATAGCAATAAATGCAAAGAAGTCAACCTTACTATAGCACAAACTGTTTGGTTTACTCTATACTGTCCCAATATTCACAGTGATCCTCTCAGGCTCCCTCACCCTTTCTCACCATCCTCTACTTTCCTCACTGTTTTTTGTTATGGTATTTTATTAGGATCCCCATTAGCTGTTGCTGAAGAGGCAGCTACTCTTCCTGGGGTCTAGACAAAACATTACATAATACAGAACATCAATAGACAAGAACAGCTCAAGGACTGAACTACACACATTTAAAATAAGAGCAATAGAACAAAAAAAAGGTCAGACTGACAGTTACACACATTACTGACAGTTACTCACACATCAGTACATATACAGAAATTATTCAGACCCCTTGACCTTTTCAACATTCTGTTACGTTACAGCCTTATTCTAAAATTGATTAAATTGTTTTTTCCCCCTCATCAATCTAAACATAATACCCTATAATGACAAAGCAAAAACAGGTTTTTAGACATTTTTGCATTGCTTAAAACAAAACGTAAATATGACATTTACGTAAGTATTCAGATGCTTTACTCAGTACTTTGTTGAAGCACTTTAGGCAGGGATTACATCCTTGAGTCTTCTTGGGTATGACGCTACAAGCTTGGCACACCTGCATTTGGGGAGTTTCTCCCATTCTTCTCTGCAGATCCTCTCAAGCTCTGACAGGTTGGATGGGGAGCGTCGCTGCAAAGCGATTTTCATGTCTCTCCAGAGATGTTCGATCGGGTTCAAGTCCAGTCTTTGGCTGGGCCACTCAAGGACATTCAGACACTTGTCCCAAAGCCACTCTTAAGTTGTCTTGGCTGTGTTCTTAGGGTCATTGTCCTGTTGAAATGTGAACCTTCGCCCCAGTCTGAAGTCCTGAGCGCTCTGGAGCAGGTTTTCACTAAGGATTTCTCTGTACTTTGCTCCGTTCATCTTTGCCTCGATCCTGACTAGTCTTCCAGTCCCTGTCGCTAAAAACATCCCCACACCATGATGCTGCCACCACCATGCTTCACCGTAGGGGTGGTGCCAGGTTTCCTCCAGATGTGACGCTTGGCATTCAGGACAAAGAGTTCAATCTTGGTTTCTTCAGACCAGATAATCTTGTTTCTCATGGTCTGAGAGTCTTTAGGTGCCTTTTGGCAAACTCCAAGAGGGCTGTCATGTGCCTTTTACTGAGGAGTGGCTTCCGTCTGGCCACTCTTCCATAAAGGCTTGATTGGTGGTTTGGTGCTACAGAGATGGTTGTCCTTCTTGAACGTTCTCCCATCTCCACAGAGGAACTCTGGAGAACTTTCAGAGTGACCATCACCATCACATCCCTGACCAAGGCTCTTCTACCCCGATTGCTCAGTCAGTCAGGCCGGACGGCCAGCTATCAGAAGAGTCTTGGTGGTTCCAAACTTCATCCATTTAAGAATGATGGAGGCCACTGTGTTACTGAATACTTTCAGAATGCACTGTATGACAAACAGGAGTGGCAATATAGTTCGCTACCATCCTCAGTAGCTTTCCATCTAAATTGTCAATACCAGGTGGTTTCTCATTATTGATGGACAACAATACATTTTCACACTAACTTGACAGAATAAAAAATGACAACGCTTTCCTTTCATTATTAAGTCTTTTATGTATTTCATGCCTGAGTTTGCCCACTTTGCCTATGAAATAGTCATTAACATAATTGGCAATATCAAAAGGTTTTGTGATGAATGAGCCTTCTGATTCAATGATATATGGAGTTGAATGTCTTTCTGTCCATTATTTCATTTAAAGTACTTTAAAACCTTTTTTCCTTCATACTTTATAATATTTATCTTAGTTTCATGATTAATTTTCTTTTTCTTTTTGTTTCAGCTTAGTCACATAATTTCTCAATTTACAGTAAGTTTGCCAATCAGATGTGCAGCCAGACTTATTAGCCTACTCATTTTGCTTAATCTCTCTCAACCACACAGTTTTTCAATTCCTCATCAATCCACGGAGCATTAACAGTTCTAACAGTCAGTTTCTTTACAGGTGCATACGTATCAATAGCTGGAAGAAACAATGTCATAAATGCATCAAGTGCTGTGTCTGTGTGTCACGTTCTGACCATAGTTCTTTTGTGTTTTCTTTGTTTTTGTGCTGGTCAGGACGTGAGCTGAGTGGGCATTCTATGTTTTGTGTTTCTATGTTGGGTTTGTTGTTTGGCCTGATATGGTTCTCAATCAGAGGCAGGTGTTTGTCATTGTCTCTGATTGGGAACCATATTTAGGTAGCCTGTTTTGTTTTGGGTGTTGTGGGTGGTTGTCTTCTGTCTTTGTGATTATGCATGAGATAGGACTGTTTTGGTTTTTTCACATTTGTTTTTTTTGTATTTTGTAACGGTCAAGTTTATTGTCCTTATTAAACATGTTGAACACTAACCACGCTGCATTTTGGTCCTCTCCTTCAATGGAAAAAAAACGTTATACTGTGTCACGACTTCCGCCGAAGTCGGTCCCTCTCCTTGTTCGGGTGGCGGTCAACGTCACCGGCCTTCTAGCCATCGCCGATCCACTTTCATTTTCCATTTGTGTTGTCTTTGTTTTACACACCTGGTTTCAATTCCCCAATTACATGTTCATTGTTTAACCCTCTGTTTTCCCCATGGTTTTTGTGCGTGTTTGTTTATTGTATTTACGGTTCGTATTGTGGGCTCGGTATTATCGACTTGTATTTGAAAGTCTTGAGTAAATTTACGTGTATTACTCATCTCTGTTATCTTGCGCCTGACTCCTCTGCACCAGCTACACCCAGACCTATTACAGTCTGGATGCCCCTCATTACACACATCAGACCAACAAATCTTTTTTACATCTTCAACTTAGAAATCACTACAAAACATTTTGTATGATTTCCTATACACTATTTTAGGCCCAGCCTTTGGAACTTTGGCGTTTCTGGATATAGCCCACTACAGTATAGTATGGTCACTATGTCCGATGTGTGTGGATACAGTTTTAGAACAAAGCATTAGAACAAAGCATTCTACAGCATTAGTAAAAATGTGATCAATACATGTGGATTATATATTTCCTGTAGTGTTTGTAAACACTCTGGTTGGTTGATTAATAACCTCAACCAGATTACAGGCACTGGTTCAGTAAGAAGCCTTGTTTTCATCAAGCTGTCCGCTCAAGACCAATCTATATTCAGGTCACCAAGAAAATAGACCTCTCCGTTAACATCACATATCAAGCATTTCACACATATTATCCAGATACAGCCTGCTAGCACTTGGTGGTTTATAGCAACACCCCACAAGAATAGGCTTGAGATGAGGCAGGTGAACCTTCGACCGCAGCACTTCAAAAACATTTGACATGGGATCGTCTCTTGACAGGAATATGGCTCTGAATATATATACCAACACCTCCCCCACAAGTATTCCTGTCTCTATAGATGTTATATCCCTGTATTGCTACTACTCTATTATCAAAGGAATTATCTAAGTGAATCTCAGAGATAGTCAATATATAAATATTATCTGATGTAAGCCAGTTATTGATTTCACTAACCTTATTTCTAAGGCTATATATTCATATGGGCTATCTTTATCCCTTTACTGGGTAGCTTATCAGAGAGAACATAATATTGAGAAGAAGAAAAAAGAACAAATCAAGAAAATAACAGACTCCGTCCAGGTCTCATGTGGCGACTCTGGGATTTTATCCACAATAATGTTATTTTACCTTGATTAGCCTTCTAGATAACCCTGTTTCCCTGTCATTGTTAACATAGATGTAATTTCTCGTGGACTTACAGTTAGTTGCCATCTTGCTGCTGTCCTGTTTTCATCACATCAAGTGCTCCCTGGGAGAAATGCAAATTGTTTTTCAGGTCCTAGACCTATGTGGTAAGATCTGCCTCAGCATATGACACTTTCTGCATTGCTCTAACCCTGGTAACCTCAACCTGTCTCACTCGCACAGGACATGTCTGATCCCAAGCAACATGGGCAACCCCAGAATAGAAACACACCACTTTTCCCACCAAAACTGCACACTCCTTTGTCCCATGCCCTCCTGTACACCTCTCACACTTCCAAATCTCCCTCCTACATACGGCTGCAATATTACCATAAGCTTAGTACCTGAAACACCATAGTGGGTTTGAAACAAAAGCTCTTATGTGATACCTGATATATCCTAGCATGACTTTATCTGGCAAAAACTATGAGGTTTCTGTGTTTTACACTATAGCCATTACCATATATATGATTGAATATTATCTGCTGTTGACTTGTGTGGATGTATGTATGTGTTATGCAACATAGCTGACTTGAAACATTGTTAAAAGTTTCAAGGCCATGGGCCTTTCTCATGATGGAAAAGTAGCATGAAGACAGGAACTGTTCAATGAGTTGGGAGGGGGGCACATTCAGAGCGGGCTGTTGCGAGAACAAGCGGTATTTTGTTAAAAGACTTGCGCAACCAGGTATTGAGCGTTCAAGAAATTATATCCTATGGTGCTAATATAAAATATGGAATTTCTCACCAGTGTAGTCATAAATCTTGCCCAAATTTTCATTACCAAAGTGAAAGTGGGGAAAAGAAAGGGTGAGTGTGTGGAGAGAGGGGGCTGCATTTTAATTCTAGCTGATCACTGCCACACCGGACAAACTTAGTCAGGTGTAACTGCTTGGCTGGAACAAATGTTCACACATCCCCCCGAAACCTGGATTAATATGAAACCTTGATTTACTGGTGAACAAGGAATGTGTTTAATTGCAGAGAACATAAGCCTTGAAGAGCAGGAGATGATCCAGCTGGCAGAAGATGCAGAGAGGAGTGCAGTAGTCCCATGTATATTGCAGTACCTGCACTACCTGCATGAGGCAGCTTGATGTACAAGTACACCCCCTGGACAGGACACCAGTCTGTTGCAGGGCCTTGAATACTTTAAACATATGGCGCGTCGTCCCTACCAGATCGTCATTATTCTAGATAATGTCCAGAGCGTCAGCGTATATTCCTTCATACAGATAGTACGGGCTAATAATGTAGGCTATATGTCAGACAGCAGCACAGTTACTGTGGATTGAAACACTTTTACTTCTCTTTTGAAGCCATTCAAGTGATCAGGGTTCTGGGAATTACGCAGGGGGGAAATGATGTACAGCATCAATTCGGAGGAGATAAAGATACATACTGATGGGCCAGAAAACATGTGAGCCTCAGCCCTCAGTAACTACCTGAGGGTATGTTATTAGGAGTCGTTTTGTTACCATACAGTGCTCATATCAATTGCCATTTTCACTAACACAGTTTTGCCTACTCTTTGATTGATATTATTTAATGTTACATTTGTTATGCCAATTCTTTTCAACGGGCCTTTCAAATGATCTTTGTGATATAAAACAGGTGAGGGAGGGGTGAAAGAGGCGAAGAGTCAGAAGACCAACAATGTTTAGCACAAAGTGTGAAGAGGGAGTGTAGGGATCTGGCTAAGGAGTTTATTAGGTTGATGGGCAAGTCTGCTTCAGTGGACGCAATCATTGGTGACATGGCCCCAGAGGAGAAAGTGGTAGTCAGGTTTAACTGTCTATATCAGAAGCCAGTAATGTGTGCCTCTCTCTGTGTGTTAAGGGTGGCAGCTGAATCAGAGCTCTTATGAATGTGGGGTGGCAGTGTAGCCTAGTGATTAGAGCATTGGACTAGTAACCGAAAGGTTGCAAGCTCAAATCCCAGAGCTGACAAGTTACAAAATCTGTTGTTCTGCCCCTGAACAGGCAGTTAACCCACTGTTCCTAGGCCATCATTGAAAATAAGAATTTGTTCTTAACTGACTTGCCTAGTAAAATAAAGGTAACATAAGTGGCAATATATCATTTTAGGTTTAATTTACAATTCAATCAGTCACAAACATTTAATTTCATTGTCTAAAATGTAATGGACTAATTTAAACGGCACATACATGGCATCCCTGGAGGGAAAAGTGTGTCATCCTTGTCCACCAGGAATGGTGAAGCATGACGCACACCTTTGGACCAGAGCTCATACAAAGAATGTTTACCTACAGTGCATTCGGAAAGTATTCAGACCCCTTTCCACATTTTGTTATGTTACAGCTTTATTCTAAAATTTTGTATATTGTTTTTTCCCCACCTCATCAATATACACACAATACCCGATAACGATAAGGAAAAAAAAAACGTAAAAAAATCAATTAAATTAATTATAGCAAATATATATATATAAAAAAAAACAAACAGAAATACCTTATCTACATACAGTAGATAAGGATCCAACCCTTTTTTTTAAATTTTCACCTTAAATGACATACCCACATCTAACTGCCTGTGGCTTAGGACCTGAGGCAAGGATATGCATATTCTTGATACCATTTGAAATACTTTGAAGTTTGTGGAAATGTGAAATTAATGTAGGAGAATATAACACATTAGATCTGGTAAAGGATAATACAAAGAAAAAACATGCAATTTTTTTTACCATCATCTTTGAAGTATTATCTTGAAGTATTATAAAGAATTATTCTAGCCCAGGCACAATTTAGATTTTGGCCACTAGATGGCAGCAGTGTATGTGCAACGTTTTAGACTGATACAATGAACCATTGTATCAGATCAACACATCAAAAAATTGTGAATTGGGCACAAAATCCAAATTTTGCAATCTCAGTCTCCGGACTTGAAACCCATTGAAAACCTGTAGTTTGAATTGAAGAGGGCAGACCATAAGCGCAGATGAAGGATATTTTTGGATCTGGAATGACCAGTGTCGTTATCCTTGCAAGGTGGGGTATTGAAAGGAATTGAAACAGGGGTGTCAATAATTTTGACCCATATCATTTTGAGAATTGTTTTTATTACTTGTTAAACAAAATTGTGCAATTGTGTTAGTTTAAAATAATATAATTTACCCAATTTGTTTGCATACAATATACAGTAGCTCAGTATTATTTTTTTAAACATACATTTTTGCTCAAGGGTGTCAATCATTTCGGACCCAACTGTACATCGTTGGCCATAATGCAATTAGACCCAGATGGATGCAAAGTCAAGCTTTCTCAAATCTTAACACGATCAGACTCAGATTACTCAGATCGCAATGTTTATTCCTTTCTATGGCATTTACAAGACAAAAATATTTATTCATTTGGCTTACAGTGACTTCTATACAGATTGCCATCTGGATCTAGTGGCCCATGGCACAGAGAAACGTTATGCATTAGCCTACATGAACAGAATGGCTCTAACTTCCCCAAATCTTCAAAATTACAGTGGTGAGATAAAGTGGTGAGATAAAGTTTGTGAACCCTTTAAGATTTTCTGTACTTCTGCATAAGTTTTATTTAAAAAATTGATCAGTAGTCATTGAGTACAAGGAATACGAATATTAAACGTTTGGTCTACTTTAGATTAATCTAGATGTTCACGTACTGTTTCCGACAAAGAAATTGAATGTTGGATCTATTTGCTCAATAAAGAAATGAAAAGTACAATTGTTTTTGTGTTATTTGGAAAAATAAAACATTGATTTGATTTGATATTTGTTTAATCGGGTTAATTTGATCTATTACTAGAACTCAGATGAAGATCTGATCACATTTTAGGTCACATGTATTCTGAAATTCAGAAAATCCTAGAGTTCACTAACTTTCTCTCACCACTGTAAATGCAGATCCCAAAACAATATATGCAACTTTTTCATTACACATTTTGGTGTCAATGCCAGTTTCCGTTGCTTTGTAATATATGTTTCCTCCACATTGTTGAAATTGAGACCAGACTGTTATCATATTTCTTCTTTGTTGATGGTAATATTGAACAAGTTACTAAACTCTGCCTTCTTCTATCATGCACATTTAATTCTGGGGAAAGTCTATTCAAGTACCTTTGCATTACAGACATATTTGTAACATTTTAATGGTGCACACTATGCAATTGGAAAGTCCGGATAAACTATTTAATAATTAAAGTGATTATATTACTAAATATATTTGAAATATTAGATTAGAATGCAACATTGTGTCCCTGTGGGTACATTTTGTGATAGCTCTTTGAATGTAATTTCATTCACATCTAGCCAAGCAAGCAGCAGCCATGTTGGTCGGAAGTTAATCTCAGTTAACCCAGAAGTAAAGTCTAGCATAATTGGTCAGCTGCTCGATTAAGTTAGGGTTCCATGCATGTTAATTAAGAGAGCAAGAAATGCTAGAACAAGGAGCAGAACCGTAACAAGGTTGCAAGTTGAGGGCCAAATGTCCCCTCCCCTTCCGAAATTCGAAAGATGCTCACAACTGAGAAATGGTGATTTGTCCAAATAACCCCCACCGGAACTACTGCTGCTCATTATCCTACGCACCCAGTTTAGTCCTGACAGATCCTACGGTACCAGATCTGTCCACGAGAGGTCAGTCTGAAGTAGGCTATCTTCCACAGATTATTATCTTATTCTACAGATTTGCTCCCAAGTGGCGTAGTGGTCTAAGGCACTGCATCTCAGTGCGAGAGGCGTCACTATAATACCTGGTTCGAATCCAGGCTGCGTCACATTTGGCCGTGATTGGGCGGTGCACAATTGGCTCAGCATCAACCGGGGTAGCCTGTCATTGTAAATAAGAATTTGTTCTTAACTGACTTGCCTAGTTAAATATAGGTTAAATTGAATTTAAAAAAGAAACCTAAAACGTTCCATATCCTGTTCTACCTACCTGCATGCCTGCAAATATTCTACACTTCTGGAAATAATAATAAATAAATAGACCTGGAGTTATGATGATAATGATGGCATCCATGAGTTCACCCCCAGTCCAGTCTGACTGTGATCGTAAACAGACTCCAATAACCTCAAGTTATGACATCACAACGGAGACGAAGTGCTAAATGCAAATGGAACAGAATTAAGAATGTACTTAAGCTTACTCCACAGCTAGATTGAAATGTTTCAGATGTAGCTATGGCATTTGATATGATTCCATAGCTTAAATGGTTGCTTTGCTGTCAAGGAGGATGGTCACATGTGTTAGCAAAGCAAAGGTCCTGCGTTTGAGCTTCAGTGTGAGCTGCAAGCGGTACTTGCTAAGCAAGCAGCATAATGTCTGTAACACAAAGGTCGGCTTTGAAACATTGATAATCTGTCATGTTTAAGTTTATGCTTTGTATGCATGTTTTGAATTGGTCTTGGTTTGTGAGATGTGCTAAAATATTCATGTTTTGCTGTGGCTGATGAATATGATTGGACAGGGACTCTCAAAGGCATCCAACCTCATAGTCCTCTCATCAGAGGATGCTGCTGTTTAGGCAAAACTCCAAGGTTACCTGTGCATTGCAGTATGCAAGCAATGCCCTTCAACAAACATGGGCAGGCAAGCATTACCCCTGTGCTGAGAATAACATTACTGTGGAGACCTCTGCCTCTGAAATCAAACGTTCTGTCACATCATGTTGGGATATGCACACTAACACGCTGTGTCTGTATTAAAAGTGACAAGATTAATCATTATCCTAATTAGGATGCACTAATAGACTAGAACACATTTGTAGCATATTGCATCTAATCTGTTTTGATGATTTTAGGGCGAAGCAGAGTATAAATGTGATAAGACATTAGTCAGACAGCCTTTCCAAAGTCCTATCTAATCACCCCCCCCACCCAAAAAAATGAATAAGTTGTACACTCTTAGAAAGTCATTGACAGTTCTCTCTTCTACCGCATGGCAAGCGGCACCGGACCGCCAAGTCTAGGTCCAAAAGGCTCCTTAACAGCTTTTACCCCCAAGCCATAAGACTCCTGAACAGCTAATCAAATGGACACCCAGACTATTTACATGACCCCCCACTCCCGCACTACTGCTACTTACTGTTTTTATTGTTATTTTATTGTGCACATTTTTATTATATTTTTATTTTATTTTATAGATATTTTCTTAACCAACAGTGCAGTTCCAGAAATAGAGATAAGGGCTTGTAAGTAAGCATTTCACGGTAACGTCTACGCTTGTTGTATTTGGCGCATGTAACAAATACAATTTGATTTGAAAAGGGTTCTTCAGCTGTCCCCATAGGAGAACCCTTTTTGGTTTCAGGTAGAACTCTTTTGGGTTCCATGTAGAATCCTTTGTGGAAAGGGTGTTGTACCTGGAACCAACAAGGGTTCTTCAAAGGGTTGTATGGGACAGCAGAATAATATCCCCTTAAGGTTCTAGATAGCACCTTTTTTTCTAAGAGTGTACTAACCGAGTTTAGTCAAGAGCACAGTTTTTTTCTGCTGTTGTGTGTTAATATATCAATAAGATGTATCCAAGACAAATGGCTCTCTCAATACAACTGACAGAATATTGACGTGCTGGAGATGAAAGTCACACATGAAGTATAAATCCGAGACAAGTCGTTATTTGATTGAGGAGAGCAACAAAGTCCTTGCAATAGCCAATTAAAAAATTGTCATGGCCAAGCGGTAAAAATAGATGCAATTTAGAAAGTGAAATTGATTGATTGGATCAACAATCAACCACATGAAATACTTGTTATATCTACCAGTTAGTTGATTCACAATGGTGTTGCTGATGCTAACAGGCTCAGTTCACTCTTTGCCATTCTACTATCTGTGGGATCACCTGTGCATTACAGAAGCTCCTCACAGTGTGGGCCCCCGGAGCCCCCAGTCTAAGCAGTGTCGTATGAGTTCTAGGGGTGATTCAAGAGGTCATCACGGTGCACATGTGGTGGTGGTGTAGAGGTGGTATTAAAAGCCTGTCGGCAGCTGGTGCACCCCACTGATTAAAAGTCATTGAGGAGCCTGCAGTGGAGCAGTTGAGACATGATCACCTGATAACCAGTGACAGGAGCAATTACAAAGCTCCCCCTAACAAATCAAATACATTTATTTTTGTCACGTGTGCCGAATACAACAGGCGTAGTAGACCTTACCGTGAAATGCTTATTTATGAGCCCTTAATCAACAATGCAGAGTTTTAAAGAAGTAAGTAAGACAAAACTAAAGGAAAAATAACACAATTAAATAACAATAACAAGCCTATATACAAGGGGTACCGGTACCGAGTCCATGTGCAGGGGTACGGGTTAGTTGAGGTAATTGAGGTAATATGTACAAGTAGGTAGCGGTAAAGTGACTATGCATAGATAATAAACAGAGAGTGCACAATCACATATGGAGAACAGGCAGAGGAGGATCAATTGAATTGCAAGCTTCAACTCTCACATGTTTAGAGAACAGGGCACAAGACCTGTTCCTGCCATCGAGGAGCTAATCAAAGCAAATGATGATGAATGGTGAGGAATAAAAGAGCAGTGGTTGATGGATAGAACAGAAGCGGTGTGAGAATGTTAACCTAGGACATTGATGAATGTGTGCATCGACTCTGAGAAGAGCTCAAGTTCATCTATAATGATGACTAAAAGTACTTGTAGGCTGTATCGTTCTCTACTACGGCTAGTATTGTTAATGTGAAGACCAGTGGTAGAAGCACCATGTACTCAAGCCAAAGTGAGCAGTGGTTTTCAGGAGGAAGACAAAGGAGCAGCTTGCCCTTCAGAGTGGGTCTAATCTATTTTGCCCTTTCATTATCTTTCTCTTTCTCTACCTCCTCCTTCTTCAACGTGGTCTCAGAGCTTTTCATATGATTCTGTATGTAAATTTGTGACACTCCATTTAGTATGATATGTTATGTTTCGTATGGCATGTATTCATTTGTGGATCGCCCTCATCCATTTCATTCACATTTACATTTGAGTCATTTAGTCATATGATATGCTACGAATTGCTATTCGTACAAAACGTTCCAATATGTTACAAATTTGCAAAATGTACAATATGTTACGAATTTCCAAAACGTATTATATATAGTTGGAAAGTAGCTCAAATCTAGTAAGCAGTTGCAAAGTTGCTAATTATCTAAAATGAGATTTGAACAGGCAGTCTTTGGGTTACTAGATGGTTGCATTATACATCCATCCAACCAACCGACAATCCCATTTACATTTTTGCCTAAAGTAAGCTTCTGTCTAATGTTACCATACCAAACATAACAAATTGTTCTAATTTACATTTACTATGTTACGTCTGATCTATGAGACCAGTCTGCCTTCTCTCACTATCTCCCTTGATGCAGCTCCATCCACCCACTTACCTGTCTTTCTCTCCATCTAATAATCAGCACACTCACAAAACTTTCCTTTTAATCTCTTCTTCAGCCAGACTATCGGTATCTTAGCAACGTGACTCATTCCCTTAGAGACAAGCATTGCATGGAGTCTTTAGTTTGTATGTGTGGGACATGTCTGGATGCAGTGGCCACACATGTTTATGTGGTCCTGTATGGCTCAGTTGGTAGAGCATAGTACTTGCAATGCCATGATTGTGTGTTTGATTCCCGGGGCCACCTGTAAAATGCAAGCATGACTGTAACTTTCTTTTGATAAAAGCATCTGCTAAATGCCATATATTATTATCTATCTGCATGTTATACTGTCTCATACGGATTATGGGGTTTGTAAGGACATCAGCCTGATCTCATAGACTTAGTAAATGTAAAACCGCGACACTCAGATTAGTATATGTTACGTTTGCTATGGTTATGTAACAGTGTTGCTTCCGTCTCTCCTGGCCCCAACCTGGGCTTGAACCAAGGACCACTCTGAACACTTCAACAGTCACCTACGAAGCATTGTTACCTATTGTTTCACAAAATCTAGAAAAAACTACTTCAAGGTCTCAGAGCAAGTGATGTCACCGATTGAAGCGCTACTAGTGCGCACCTCTAACTAGCTAGCCATTTCACACCAGTTACACTCACCTCCTTCTCTGCAGCAACCAAGCAGCTGGGCAGAGCCCAACTGCGTGATCCAGATGACAACACCAATGTAACAGTGTTGCTTCTGTCCCTCTCCTTGCTTCAACCTGGGCTTGAACCAGATCAACAACAGTCAAGCACGAAGCATCGTTACCCATAGCGCCACAAAAGCCATGGCTTCAAGGTCTCAGAGCATGTGACATCACCGATTGAAAGGCTACTAGTGTGCACCTCTAACTAGCTAGCCATTTCACACAGTTTACACTTTTGTCAGACAGAAGGTTACTGAAGGCAAAAATGAAGGTAGGGTGGTTGGCATAGATAATAAACAGAGTAGCAGCAGCGTAAGTGAACAGTGTGAAGGGATGTGAATGTATGTGTGTGTGGCGTCAATATGCATGTGTGTGTGTGTGTGTGTGTGTTTTGTGTGTGTATGTGCGTGTGGTTTGAGCCTGTGCAAGAGAGTCAGTGCAAAAAATAAGAATAGATAAGAAATCAGGGAGTGAATGTAAATAGTCTGGTAACCATTTGATGAACTGTTCAGGAGTCTTATGGCTTGGGGGTAGAAGCTGTTAAGAAGTCTTTTGGTCCCAGACTTGGTGCTCTGGTACTGCTTGCTGTGTGATTGCAGAGAGAACAATCTATTATTATTATTTTACCTTTATTTGACTAATTCTTATTTTCAATGACGGCCTAAGAACAGTGGGTTAACTGCCTGTTCAGGGGCAGAATGACAGATTTGAACCTTGTCAGGTCGGGGACTTGAACTTGCAACCTTTTGGTTACTAGTCCTAATGCTCTAACCACTAGGCTACCCTGCTTCCCCTATGACTTTGGTGGCTGGAGTCTTTGACAATTTTTAGGGCTTTCTTCTGACACCACCTAGTATAGTTGTCCTGGATGGTAGGAAGCTTGGCCCCAGTGATGTACTGGCCATATGCATTACTCTCTGTAGCGCCTTGCGGTCGGATGCCGAGCAGTTGCCATACCAAGTGGTGATGCAACCAGTCAGGATGCTCTCAATGTTTAGCTGTAGAACTTTTTGAGGATCTGAGGGCCCATGCCAAATCTTTTCAGCCTCCTGAAGGGGTATAGGCATTGCCGTGCCCTCTTCACGACTGTTCTTGGTGTGTTTGAACCATGGTAGGTCCTTAGTGATGTGGGTGCCAAGGAACTTGAAGCTTTCAACCCACTCCACTACAGCCCTGTCGATGTGAATAGGGGCGTGCTCAGCTCTCCTCCGTAAGATATGAATTGAAATTTGTAACATATCATACCAAACAAAATGTAACATATCATATTATTTGGAGTTTCCTGGATTTACATTTACTATGTTACGTCTACCCCTAAGTCCAGGTTGTGGACATACCCTGACATTATGGCTGGTATGAGAGCCAAGAAGCTTTTATAGACCAACTTTAGATGTCTCTAATTTATAATATCAAAAGATTTTGGAGAAATGTCCTCAGAATGTATTGTGATATATTAAGGCACTGTGAATATGCTATTTTCACAGGTAGATGTTAATGTGGTGGTTGCTTGATCCTTCCAGTGTTAGCAGAGTTGAAATGGAAATAGCAGGCCATTAGGTATCATGCGTAGGATGTGGGCCGATACACTCCCCCAAATGTCTGAGGGCCCTCCAAAAGGCATAAAGAGCCTTTGCCTCTGACGTTCCTTTTAAGCCTTCTGTGAGAGGATAGGATACAGAACAAGCCAAGATACAGAACAAGAGAAACCTGAAGGCCTCTGCTCTCTGTTCAAAGGCTGTACAGATCCTGGTGTGTTTTTGCTGTTGTATGTTGCAGAATTTATGATACAGTGTGAAGGAAGTTTGCGGTTGTTTATTATGTTTTTGTTAATGGCAGCTAAAGTAAACTTTTCCTGCACGAAACATTAGGACCAAACACGAAAACTTTGGATTTATTAAATCCCTCAGGAAAAGTGGTGCAAATTCATTAATACATAGTAATTTAACAATATTCATTGTTAAAATATTAGTTAAAACTCGCTGAGCTGCTGAAACCACTTCTATCATTTTTCTGGGGATTCTTGGCCAGTATTCAAATAACAACAATAGTGGAGATTTTAATGGACCCCTTGAATAATACTCCAAGTCAGATGCTACAGTGAGGGAAAAAAGTATTTGATCCCCTGCTGATTTTGTACGTTTGCCCACTGACAAAGAAATTATCAGTCTATAATTTTAATGGTAGTTTTATTTGAACAATGAGAGACAGAATAACAACAAAAAAAATCCAGAAAAACGCATGTCAAAAACGTTATAAATTTATTTGCATTTTAATGAGGGAAATAAGTATTTGACCACCTCTCAATCAGAAAGATTTCCGGCTCACAGGTGTCTTTTATACAGGTAACAAACTGAGATTAGGAGCACACTCTTAAAGGGAGTGCTCCTAATCTCAGTTTGTTACCTGTATAAAAGACACCTGTCCACAGAAGCAATCAATCAATCAGATTCCAAACTCTCCACCATGGCCAAGACCAAAGAGCTCTCCAAGGATGTCAGTGACAAGATTGTAGACCTACACAAATCTGGAATGGGCTACAAGATCATCGCCAAGCAGCTTGTTGAGAAGGTGACAACAGTTGGTGCGATTATTCGCAAATGGAAGAAACACAAAGATCTGTCAATCTCTCTCGGCCTGGGGCTCCATGCAAGATCTCACCTCGTGGAGTTGCAATGATCATGAGAACGGGAGGATCTTGTCAATGATCTCAAGGCAGCTGGGAACATAGTCACCAAGAAAACAATTGGTAACACACTGCGCCGTGAAGGACTGAAATCCTGCAGCGCCCGCGAGGTCAGAGGACAACTAGGTGAAAGTGTTGTGGTCAGGTGAGACCAAAAAGGAGCTCTTTGGCATCAACTCAACTCGCCATGTTTGGAGGAGGAGGAATGCTGCCTATGACCCCAAGAATACCATCCCCACCGTCAAACATGGAGGTGGAAACATTATGCTTTGGGGTGTTTTTCTGCTAAGGGGACAGGACAACTTCACCGCATCAAAGGGACGATGGACGGGGCTATGTACCTCCTTCCCTCAGCCAGGGCATGGAAAATGGGTCGTGGATGGGTTTTCCAGCATGACAATGACCCAAAACACATGGCCAAGGCAACAAAGGAGGGGCTCAAGAAGAAGCACATTAATGTCCTAGAGTGGCCTAGCCAGACTCCAGACCTTAATCCCATAGAATATCTGTGGAGGGAGCTGAAGGTTTGAGTTGCCAAATGTCAGCCTCGCAAACCTAAATGACTTGGAGAAGAGCTGCAAAGAGGAGTGAGACAAAATCCCTCCTGAGATGTGTGCAAACCTGGTGGCCAACTACAAGAAACTTCTGACCTCTGTGATTGCCAAAAAGGGTTTTGCCACCAAGTACTAAGTCATAATTTGCAGAGGGGTCAAATACTTATTTCACTCATTAAAATGCAAATACATTTTAAACATTTTTGACATGTGTTTTTCTGGATTTTGTTGTTGTTATTCTGTCTCTCACTGTTCAAATAAACCTACCATTAAAATTATAGACTGATCATATCTTTGTCAGTGGGCAAACGTACAAAATCAGCAAGGGATCAAACACTTTTTTCCCTCACTGTATGTGCAGTACTGTGTGTGAGAAGGAAGGGCAAAGGTTAATGGTTAGCAACATTGCAGTCAACACCAGACAGCGACACATTTAGAAAGCTGCACTTTACCCACCTGCTTCTTCTGTGCTGAACTTGCAGTTTGCACTTGAATGCTAATGGTAATCAAGGTATTGGATGTGCTTCAATATGTTGGAAGGAAATTACTGCCAGCTGCTATGTATTAAGACCTCCAATGTGTGCTCTGTGTCTCTGCCTACACCTTTGGATGTTGTCTTGCGGAGTGCTGCTTCTTCCACTTAGTTTTTAAACATTTTTTGTGTGTGACTCAGATGTACATTATCTCTAGGTCTCCAAACAACTTGAAGAACTCAGATCCTGTCAACGTATTTTCTTTTTTCTTCAGATTTTTTTTAGCTCTTTCCTTTCAACCTGGATCCTGTTCCCTGTGTCTCCGTATAATGATTTGCTTTTGGAAGGATACAGTTCTGATCTTAAGAAAAGAAAATGTAAGGCCACTTATTCATACTATGACAAATAATGTACCCCGCAAGTAGTTAACTCGGCTAACCAGAATAAGTTCTGGACCCGGAGGAGTCCAACCTTAATTCTCATTCTGTAGAATGAAGGGATCATCAACCATGCAGACTGTGAGCTCCCACTTTTTTTTTTATCTCCGCAATCAGCCGTACATCACATTCACATCTACCACTATTTTTTACCATCCAATAGGAGTGATTGTCTGAACATAGGATGCAACAGAGAACACTTTCAGCTTTGATGGGAATCAGAGGAATCAAAATGTGGCCAGTCAAGATGCTCATATTCCTCTTCCTTTGACAGATGAGATAATATACACTGTTTGGTAGACAGTGAACCAGCGCTGACACTTTGCTTGTGTAAACCAGAGGTGGGCATTTCCATTTAAAAAGCCCCATGAGCACTAATGTGAAGTTCATAGGAGGTGTCATATGAAAGCTAAGAGTCTATATTTTTGAGAAGTTAAGGCTTACAGGGCCTTGAGAAAGTATTCACATCCCTTGACTTTTTCCACATTTTGTTGTTACAGCCTGAATTTAAATTGAGATGTTGTGTCACTGCCCTACACACAATACCCTATAATGTCAAAGGGGAAATGTATACAAATTCATTCAAAATGAAAAGCTGAAATGTCTTGAGTCAATAAGTATTCAACCCCTTTGTTATGGCTAGCCTAAATAAATTCAGGAGTAAGAATTTCCTTCACAAGTCACATAATCAGTTGAATGGACTGTGTTCAATAATAGTGTTTAGCATTCTTTTTTGAATCTTTGATTTAATTATTTCACCTTTATTTAACCAGGTAGGCCAGTTGAGAACAAGTTCTCATTTACAACTGCGACCTAGCGAAGATAAAGCAAAGCAGTGCGAGACAAACAACAACACAGAGTTACACACGGAATAAACAAACGTACAGTCAATAACACAATATGGGGGAAAAATCTGTATACAGTGTGTGCAAATGAGGTAGGATAAGGGAGATAAGGCAATAAATTGGCCATGGTGGCAAAGTAATTACAATTTAGCAATTAAACACGGGAGTGATAGATGTGCAGAGGATTAATGTGCAAGTAGAGATACTGGGGTGCAAAGGAGCAAAATAAAATAAATAAAAACAATATGGGGATGAGGTAGTTGAGTGGGCTATTTACAGATGGGCTATTTACAGATGGGCTATGTACAGATGCAGTGATCTGTGAGCTGCTCTGACAGCTGATGCTTAAAGCTAGTGAGGGAGATATGAGTCTCCAGCTTCAGTGATTTTTGCAATTCGTTCCGGTTCCAATTCGTTTTTGCAATTCGTTCCAGTCATTGGCAGCAGAGAACTGGAAGGAAAGGCGGCCAACAGAGAAATAGGCTTTGGGTGGGTGCTGCTATGGCGACCAGTGAGCTGATATAAGCTTGGAGCTTTACCTAGCAAATACTTATAGATGACCTGGAGCCAGTGGGTTTGGCAACGAATATGAAGCGAGGGCCAGCCAACGAGAGCATACAGGTCGCAGTGGTGGGTAGTATATTGGGCTTTGGTGACAAAAAGGATGACACTGTGATAGACTGTATCCAGTTTTCTGAGTAGAATGTTGGAGGCTATTTTATAAATGACTTCGCCGAAGTCAATGATCGGTATGATAGTCAGCTTTACTAGGGTATGTTTGGCAGCATGAGTGAAGGATGCATTTTTTGCGAAATAGGAAGTTGATTCTAGATTTGATTTTGGATTGGAGGTGCTTAATGTGAGTCTGGAAGGAGAGTTTACAGTCTTACCAGACACCTAGGTATGACTACCTCATCTCTGTACCCCACATATACAATTATATGTAAGATCCTTCAGTCGTGCATTGAATTTCAAACAGGTTTTAAATTATCTCTCTCTCTCTCTCTCTCTCTCTCTCTCTCTCTCTCTCTCTCATTCTCTCTCTCTAGTTACTGTCACCTCTCCCGGCTCTTACTGACACCTACCCATGAGCCCCCTCTCTTTCCATGTACTGTAACCATCCATCTCACCACTGAGCAGCGACCGACACTGGACGTCCATGTACTGTAACCATCCCTCTCACCACTGAGCAGCGACCGACACTGGACGTCCATGGACTGTAACCATCCCTCTCACCACTGAGCAGCGACCGACACTGGACGTCCATGTACTGTAACCATCCCTCTCACCACTGAGCAGCGACCGACACTGGACGTCCATGTACTGTAACCATCCCTCTCACCACTGAGCAGCGACCGACACTGGACGTCCATGTACTGTAACCATCCCTCTCACCACTGAGCAGCGACCGACACTGGACGTCCATGTACTGTAACCATCCCTCTCACCACTGAGCAGCGACCGACACTGGACGTCCATGTACTGTAACCATCCCTCTCACCACTGAGCAGCGACCGACACTGGACGTCCATGTACTGTAACCATCCCTCTCACCACTGAGCAGCGACCGACACTGGACGTCCATGTACTGTAACCATCCCTCTCACCACTGAGCAGCGACCGACACTGGACGTCCATGTACTGTAACCATCCCTCTCACCACTGAGCATGTACTGTAACCATCCCTCTCACCACTGAGCAGCGACCGACACTGGACGTCCATGTACTGTAACCATCCCTCTCACCACTGAGCAGCGACCGACACTGGACGTCCATGTACTGTAACCATCCCTCTCATCACTGAGCAGCGACCGACACTGGACGTCCATGTACTGTAACCGTCCCTCTCACCACTGAGCAGCGACCGACACTGGACATCCATGTACTGTACCCATCCCTCTCACCACTGAGCAGCGACCGACACTGGACGTCCATGTACTGTAACCATCCCTCTCACCACTGAGCAGCGACCGACACTGGACGTCCATGTACTGTAACCGTCCCTCTCACCACTGAGCAGCGACCGACACTGGACGTCCATGTACTGTAACCATCCCTCTCACCACTGAGCAGCGACCGACACTGGACGTCCATGTACTGTAACCATCCCTCTCACCACTGAGCAGCGACCGACACTGGACGTCCATGTACTGTAACCATCCCTCTCACCACTGAGCAGCGACCGACACTGGACGTCCATGTACTGTAACCATCCCTCTCACCACTGAGCAGCGACCGACACTGGACGTCCATGTACTGTAACCATCCCTCTCACCACTGAGCAGCGACCGACACTGGACGTCCATGTACTGTAACCATCCCTCTCACCACTGAGCATGTACTGTAACCATCCCTCTCCCTCTCACCACTGAGCAGCGACCGACACTGGACGTCCATGTACTGTAACCATCCCTCTCACCACTGAGCAGCGACCGACACTGGACGTCCATGTACTGTAACCGTCCCTCTCACCACTGAGCAGCGACCGACACTGGACGTCCATGTACTGTAACCGTCCCTCTCACCACTGAGCAGCGACCGACACTGGACGTCCATGTACTGTAACCGTCCCTCTCACCACTGAGCAGCGACCGACACTGGACGTCCATGTACTGTAACCATCCCTCTCACCACTGAGCAGCGACCGACACTGGACGTCCATGTACTGTAACCGTCCCTCTCACCACTGAGCAGCGACCGACACTGGACGTCCATGTACTGCAGGGGTGTCAAAGTCAAATGGACGGAGGGCCAAATAAAAAATTTAGCTACAAGCCGAGGGCCGGACTGTTCGAATGTTCATTGAAAAATTTTTAAATGACGCATATAGTCTAGTGAACCTAATTGAACCTACTGAAAACCTAACAAATATATTCCAATATGATCAGATAAATAAAGCAATATTTTCTTATGGCTCTGTCAGTAATCTTTAATTTTCAACAGACACAAAAGACAAATTTCCTTTATATAAAAATCCCCATAACATGAACATTAAATGAAAGAAACCAGTATTCAAGGCACCATCAGTAGCCTATATTTTCTATTTTAGCAAAAGTGGGCTAAATTTACTTCAAAGAAAAAAACAATAATAGCAATTTTCTATCATCCACTCAACTGAAATATTTTTAAAATATAATTGGATTGAAATACAATAAAATAAAGTGCAAAAATCTATTAATCAAAAACAACACTTTGTTTAAGGAGAAGTAACATGCAGTGAAAACAAATATTAAACTTTAACTTTTAAACTTGAACTGAGTAAAAACTCTAAATATGTGATTGCACAGTAATGTTCACTTGTTTGAGGTTGAGGGTGATACTTGGTGGTGTCCCATCTTTTCCACAAGTTCATCAATGTTCGGGGTACTGGCTCTGAGCTGAGGAAATCCTCAGAATTGTAGTGGAGGTGTTCAGCAGTAAGTCGACTTCTGTGTGATGTTTTGTTCAGGTTCATCAAAGAAAAAAGTTGTTCACACAGGTATGTGCTGCCAAACATAGACAACGTTTGAGCAGCCTGGATGCGCAGCTGGGGCATTGTGTCGGGGAGGAAACTGGCGAACTCCGCAGCACCCACTGCCGCATATTTTGCCCTCAGTGCATCATTGCATTGGAGGTCAATCAACTCCATTTGGAGGTTTGGTGGTGAGCTTTCCACGTCAACAGCAAATGGGTTACCACTGAGCAGTTCCAACCTGCTTTTTACTGTGCTTCAAAGTCAGCAAATCGGCGTCCAAAGTCAGCGGCAAGCATACCTATTTTATCAGCCAACTGTGCGCTCGGGAACGCACTGGTAGAGAGCTTCTCTTTCATGGTCTGGCAGCTGGGAAAGTGGCTCAAATTTTCTTTCCCACTGAGCGTCTCCCACAGAGTCAGTTTGGTTTTAAATGCCTTCACTGTACTGTACATATCAGAGATGACATGATCCCTCTCACCACTGCAGCTGCAAGTTCATTGCATTCAGATGACTCGTAATGTCACACAGAAAAGCCATTTCACACAGAAACATTTCCGTCTCGGAGTTGTGTTGTGTCTTTCCCTTTGCTGTCCAAGAACAGACAAATCTCCTCACCACTGAAGCTCGAAACATCTTTGAAGCACCTTTCCACTGGCTTAGCCATCGCACCTCTGTGTGATAAGGCAAATCACCATGCTCCGTTTCTAACTCCGTCAGAAATGCCTTGAACTGGCGGTGATTCAAACCTTTGGCTCTGATAAAGTTAACTGTGCGCGTGATGATGCTCATTACATGCTCCATTTTCAAGGCTTTACCACTGACAACGCTTCCTGGTGTATGATACAATGATAAGCTGTCAGCTCACCTGTCGCGTTTTCCTCTTGCATCTTTTCCCGTATCTTCGCCACCAGTCCGCTCCTGTGTCCACACATGGACGCAGGTGCTCCGTCCGTTGTCAAACCCACGAGTTTTTCCCAAGGCAGCTCCATCTCATTTACACATCTTGACACCTCTTCATACAAATCATGCCCCTGTAGTTGTGCCATGCATAGGACGTAAAGCCAAAAACTCCTCTGTCACGCTTAGGCTGGAGTCCACTCCGCGGATGAAAATTGACAACTGGGCAATGTCAGAAATGTCGGTGCTCTCATCCACAGCCAAGGAATATGCAATGAAATCTTTTCCCATTTTTCACAAGCTGCTCTTTTAGATTGATGGACAACTGGTCTACTCTCTCGGCAATGGTGTTTCTGCTCAGACTCACATTTAAAAAGAGTTGCCTTTTTTCTGGGCAAACTTAACCGTCACAAACTTTAATCATGCAGTTTTTGATGAAATCCCCACTCCGTAAATGGCCGGGCTGATTTAGCGATCTCTTCTGCCAAAATAAAACTGGCCTTGACAGCAGCCTGGCCTTGTGATTTGGCTTTTTTGAACAGAGCCTGTCGAGATTTGAGGCCTCGTTTAATTCCTCTGCCTTTTGTAGCCTTTGTTCCATGTCCATATTCTTGTTTTTGTCCGGACGTGTTTCGTTTCATAATGTCGTCTCAGATTATACTCTTTCAGTACCGCCACACTTTCTCCACACAGAAGACACACAGGTTTTCCAGCTACCTCCGTGAACATATACTCCGACTCCCACCTTGTTTGAAACCCCACCACTGGTTCTCAGTGTCCACCTTCCGTTTTGCCATTTTTGATGGGTATCTGAAAGTTAATTTTACTGTGATGCTGACGACTGCTGTGCCAATAAATATTGAAATGAAGCAGCCTACTGCTCGGTGCGTCACCGTTGCATTGTGGGAAATGTAGTATTGGTGCGTGTAAAAGATCTGCGGGCTGCCGGCTTGCTGCGGTCTGAGCAGGGACACTGGTTCTAATAATAAATCAAGATCATCCCAGGGGCCGTAAAAAACCTTCTCGCGGGCCGGATGTGGCCCGCGGGCCTTGACTCTGACATATGTGATGTACTGTAACCATCCCTCTCACCACTGAGCAGCGACCGACACTGGACGTCCATGTACTGTAACCATCCCTCTCACCACTGAGCAGCGACCGACACTGGACGTCCATGTACTGTAACCATCCCTCTCACCACTGAGCAGCGACCGACACTGGACGTCCATGTACTGTAACCATCCCTCTCACCACTGAGCAGCGACCGACACTGGACGTCCATGTACTGTAACCGTCCCTCTCACCACTAAGCAGCGACCGACACTGGACGTCCATGTGCTGTAACCGTCCCTCTCACCACTGAGCAGCGACCGACACTGGACGTCCATGTACTGTAACCGTCCCTCTCACCACTGAGCAGCGACCGACACTGGACGTCCATGTGGAATGGACGTATGTAGAATAATACCCAAACATGCAAAGGAGGATATTACATTTGTGTACAAATTCAGGATACATCACCATGGAGAGAATGAAATCCATAATTATAATATAGTACAGATCAATGACCCATGATGTCAATCTGTTACCGTCATTCTGTTATCGGGTGGTAAACCACTTCACTTACTGTAGTTCAATACCCTGTACAAGTGACACGTTCCTACATCATACTTCTGTGTTCATGTCCCTGGTCTTTGGAATGGGTTTGACGATTATATCATCAAATTCATGAAAACGTGGTCATATAAAATATAGATACAATTATATTTGTGTTTATGGATGAAATTTCACTTAATACCATTGTGCTACTTTCTTGCCTAGTGAAAACCATTCAAAAAGCCTACAAAATTCTGAAACTGTGAAGTTACTTGCCCCATCACTTGCATAGCGTTGAACCAAAATAGATTTGTTCAAACTCAAGGTATAATATCATAGCTGACACTCTTTCTGCAGACATCTTTGAATCTTAATTTGGAGTCACAGATTTTATCGTCATTCTGCAACCAAATTTGTTCTTCGCTTAAATGTGTTTTTGTAAAATGTTCTGTGGAAGTTGTTAACAGTAGTCCTTGTGCATGGAGTTTTAACTTTGCAATCAATAGTTTTTGTTTGCCATACTTTAAAGTGAAAAATCTGAGTCTGTGTCATTCTGTTACAGGGGAATTGCCTGTATCAGAGTGTTTTGATTGTTATCCTTCATCCACTGAGGGTAGATCAATGCCACTATGGTCCCATGCTGCATTGCTTACTGCTCTCGCATGGTAATTGAGGCTAACCTTGAGTCCATGCCTTCCAATCGTTTCCTCATATAAAACAACTGTTGTCTGTTGACGAATCAGCAGCATGTCTCTGCCAAAATATGATTTACGTGTGTCAACACACATTTTTACTTGAGGAGAAATACAATGTGTAGTGAGTGTTATACCTATAGCTTTACATGCTGTTCCATTGTGAGACCGGTGAGATAGATTTTGTCATTGTTGCTTGTAATCTTTGCAGAAAAGGCCTTTTGGAAAAGCGAGTTTGGAAATAAATGGGATTGAAAATATTTGATAGGAGTATATAGTAAAGCACAGAAACAGCATCTATGTTAAGAAATATGATGATTACTATTAGGCTATGTTAAGACATATGATGATTACTATTAGGCGATGTTAAGACATATGATGATTACTATTAGGCTATGTTAAGACATATGATGATTACTATTAGGTGATGTTAAGACATATGATGATTACTATTAGGCGATGTTAAGACATATGATGATTACTATTAGGCTATGTTAAGACATATGATGATTACTATTAGGCTATGTTAAGACATATGATGATTACTATTAGGCTATGTTAAGACATATGATGATTACTATTAGGCTATGTTAAGACATATAATGATTACTATTAGGCTATGTTAAGACATATAATGATTACTATTAGGCTATGTTAAGACATATGATGATTACTATTAGGCTATGTTAAGACATATGATGATTACTATTAGGCTATGTTAAGACATATGATGATTACTATTAGGCTATGTTAAGACATATGATGATTACTATTAGGCGATGTTAAGACATATGATGATTACTATTAGGCTATGTTAAGACATATGATGATTACTATTAGGCTATGTTAAGACATATGATGATTACTATTAGGCGATGTTAAGACATATGATGATTACTATTAGGCTATGTTAAGACATATGATGATTACTATTAGGCTATGTTAAGACATATGATGATTACTATTAGGCTATGTTAAGACATATGATGTTTACTATTAGGCTATGTTAAGACATATGATGATTACTATTAGGCGATGTTAAGACATATGATGATTACTATCAATTTGTAAGTCGCTCTGGATAAGAGCGTCTGCTAAATGACTTAAATGTAAATGTAAACTATTAGGCTATGTTAAGACATATGATGATTACTATTAGGCTATGTTAAGACATATGATGATTACTGTTAGGCGATGTTAAGACATATGATGATTACTATTAGGCTATGTTAAGACATATGATGATTACTATTAGGCTATGTTAAGACATATGATGATTACAATTAGGCTATGTTAAGACATATGATGATTACTATTAGGCAATGTTAAGACATATGATGATTACTATTAGGCTATGTTAAGACATATGATGATTACAATTAGGCTATGTTAAGACATATGATGATTACTATTAGGCTATGTTAAGACATATGATGATTACTATTAGGCTATGTTAAGACATATGATGATTACTATTAGGCTATGTTAAGACATATGATGATTACTATTAGGCTATGTTAAGACATTCTGGTAAAGGTAAATATTATGACTTTGGTTGTCATGGATTGTTTCCACTTGTTTTGGATAACGAACACAGTCAATCAAACAGACAGACGTTTCACAGCAACAAAATCTTTATTTTTACATTTTACATTTATGTCACTTAGCAGATGGTCTTATCCAGAGCAACTTTTTATTTTATTCATCTAAATACATTTAGGGATTTGCTCCTGCTGATGCACAAAACATAGCAACTTCAAGAATGACAATCAAGAAAAGAGCCACCGGACAGTGTACGAAATCCACACCTCATCTGCCAGAACAGTCCCTTCTCCCACACCTCATCTGCCAGAACAGTCCCTTCTCCCACACCTCATCTGCCAGAACAGTCCCTTCTCCCACACCTCATCTGCCAGAACAGTCCCTTCTCTCACACCTCATCTGCCAGAACAGTCCCTTCTCCCACACCTCATCTGCCAGAACAGCGCCTTCTCTCACACCTCATCTGCCAGAACAGTCCCTTCTCCCACACCTCATCTGCCAGAACAGTCCCTTCTCCCACACCTCATCTGCCAGAACAGTCCCTTCTCCCACACCTCATCTGCCAGAACATCTGCCAGAACAGTCCCTTCTCCCACACCTCATCTGCTACAGTCCCTCATCTGCCAGAACAGTCCCTTCTCCCACACCTCATCTGCCAGAACAGTCCCTTCTCCCACACCTCATCTACCAGAACAGTCCCTTCTCCCACACCTCATCTGCCAGAACAGTCCCTTCTCCCACACCTCATCTGCTAGACCAGTCCCTTCTCCCACACCTCATCTGCTAGACCAGTCCCTTCTCCCACACCTCATCTGCCAGAACAGTCCCTTCTCCCACACCTCATCTGCTAGACCAGTCCCTTCTCCCACACCTCATCTGCTAGAACAGTCCCTTCTCCCACAAACCATCAGCAAACCATTTACTTGTTATCCCCCAGCTGTCTTTTTGAGCAATGCTTAGACTGTCAGATTGCGTTGGCACAATGAGATGCTTGAGACATCATCAAAAAAAGAGGCACAATAACACTGATGGTGTTTTGGCATGGCCCATTGGAACGCAATGGCCACACCACAGAATGCTCCTCCACAGATAATTAGCTGAGAACATGTCAAAGCATGTGTATTGCCCTTGGATTGAGAGATTTAATCCCAAACCAAATAGCACATCTGGATGAGATAAATACTATGCCTATTCTCTGACTTTCAGGGCTCTGTTGTGTTCTTACCCTTGCGCTACAGGCACTGTTTACATAGTGTTTCCATAGTAGCCACTGCCAAAAAGAGTGAATAATATCAGTGTTATCAGAGTCACCTGCGGTTCTGTTTGCTTCTTTCTGTGCCCATATCATACTTAGGTGGGCGTCTGTGGGTGGAGAGAGCGGACAATGAATCACACAGATTCATAAAGATACCACCCGTCGACCAATCAGGTGGTCAGCTGCTTGCCTCACCTCCGTCTACACTAAGCACTGCGCTGATTATCACTGAGGAAAGATCACACAAACAGTGGAAAACAAAAATGACATATGATAGAATAATCCCGGACACAACTCAAGTACAAGTAAACAAGTGTATATTTGACATGAAAGTGGCAATTATACAACACTTCACAGTATGCTGCTTGTCACAAGTCTGCACAGCGGAACTGCAAGCATGGCATTGGTGAAACAAGTCCCTTTTCATAAGCCTTTAATGATGTTTTCACACCTCTTAATGCAGCTGTGAGAGAGAGTGTGTGTGTGGGAGTGTGGCAGCGGCGGGGGTGGCAGAGGAAATGGATTTATCATGGATCAGATAGCATTGTTCAAGTGAGCTAAACTGCTTTCTACAATACACTGCTATTTGTATCATTTGTATCATTGAATGCGTGGAGTGTAACAATATACAGAGGCACTTTATGTGTTGGTGAGTGTGGTTTCACCTAATGCCTTCCACTCCACTGGGCAAATTGGTTAATGAGGGCTTGTGGCTGTGTGGTAACTCTGGTGTAATGGTCTAATAATGCAGTATCAATTTATTTTTCATGGCTTGGTGTGTGCATGATTTACATCCACTATTTTTACATTCTGCGCTCCTTTTGTTGTCCAAGTAAATATCTATGATAAAACAAATACATTTATTAAACATTTAGTCATATGAATCACCTATATGTCAGATATTGTAGGTACCATCCCTACAATGTTGTGATTTCAGCCATTCATGCTCATATCTTATCTGTCTATATTCTCATATCCTTGTTCTGTTCAACCTCAATGCCTCTAACGTGGCTCCCCTGTCATAGCTGCCAGATAGCATTCAAAAGAAAAGGAAAAAGTCATTCTTAAGAGAAACAATCAGTGTGTAGGAACTCTGATGTTCCTTGAGCTTTCAAATGGCATACTATATAGGCTGAGTTACAGAAACCAGAGGGTCAAGTGTTGAACAACAACTCAACAACAATCAGATATGTGCAACCTTGGTATGCCCTCAAGCAAATTGAACACTGTCACCAGATATTCCACCTTGATATTCAGTCACATGAGACAGTGTCACCAGATATTCCACCTTGATATTCAGTAACATGAGACACTGTCACCAGATATTCCACCTTGATATTCAGTAACATGAGACACTGTCACCAGATATTCCACCTTGATATCCAGTAACATGAGACACTGTCACCAGATATTCCACCTTGATATCCAGTAACATGAGACACTGTCACCAGATATTCCACCTTGATATTCAGTAACATGAGACACTGTCACCAGATATTCCACCTTGATATTCAGTAACATGAGACACTGTCACCAGATATTCCACCTTGATATTCAGTAATATGAGACACTGTCACCAGATATTCCACCTTGATATTCAGTAACATGAGACAGTGTCACCAGATATTCCACCTTGATATTCAGTAACATGAGACACTGTCACCAGATATTCCACCTTGATATTCAGTAACATGAGACACTGTCACCAGATATTCCACCTTGATATTCAGTAACATGAGACACTGTCACCAGATATTCCACCTTGATATTCAGTAACATGAGACACTGTCACCAGATATTCCACCTTGATATCCAGTAACATGAGACAGTGTCACCAGATATTCCACCTTGATATTCAGTAACATGAGACACTGTCACCAGATATTCCACCTTGATATTCAGTAACATGAGACACTGTCACCAGATATTCCACCTTGATATTCAGTAACATGAGACACTGTCACCAGATGCCAAGTTGCTAACTCTTTCCAGAGCCCTTTTCTTCCCCCATATAGCAGCAGTACAAACACAACCACAGCTCACAACACACAAGCAAAATAAACCCTCAAAAATCTACAACCACCGTTTGATTTTATGCCAATCAGGGCACCTGTTTTCCTCCTCTGATTGTGCACATAGGGCCATTCTGTTGGCATGGAATAGAAGCTACACAAGGTGCCTTCTTTTTCTTCTGTCCTCTGTTCCTCCAGCTAAGGTGTAGTGAGGTGAATGACTAGGATATAAAAGTGACGCTACATTCACCTATATATAATTGATTGTCACATTGTGCAGTAAAAATGTAATACAATTACAATCAGATATGTCAGATAAGTTTGGAAAAAGGCACAGACATTATGTACATACAGTGATCATGTGGTAAAACATATAAACACAGATTGAAATTATACAAATGTCTTCAGAAACAACCTAGTACATACACCGTTTTACAGGCAGTATCAAGTCATTGTAACACAAATTCCATTGGCCTGAGGCAGAGTTCAAACACTCTCAGCCCGTTGATCAGAAATGTAGCATTAAAATAATGAAAGGTGCTATGGCCTTACAGAGTGCGTATCTTCTCTATATGTGTATAGCGCTGTACATTTAAATAGACATTACTTGAATACCACAAAATATTAATGCAAGTTCCATCAGGTAACTGACTTCAGAGACAGTTATTTTACATTATAGGTAGCTTATCTCCAGTGAGGAGTTCTTCTCCACTGGCTCCTCTGGCAGTGGTTTGACACTCCCATTGGTGTGTCCATTATGCAGGGATGCTGGAGGCCCCAAGTTTGGGCCTTTCCCACCAATGTCACCAGCTTTGGCTTTCCTTTCTGGGGATGCAACATGCTCAGATGCCCCTGGAGCTGGTGCCTTGGGTGTTAACAGGGCCAGGGAACTCTCAGGATGTCCGTTCCCATTCTGGGCGATCCTACAGATCTCCGTCATCTCTGTGACGTCCTCCCTGTCGTCATCATCCTCTTCCTCCTCCTCATCTCGTACGACCCTCCTCAAGCTCTCCCGGGGCTTCAGCACCCTCCCTCTCTCCTCCTGCTGCTGCTGGCGCTCTGTCAGGTCGTGGCTCTCCACCTTGCGTGAGGAGCGACACAGGGCCTTGCGGAAGCCCCGCTTAAAGTTTTCTGACAGGAAGCCGTAGACGATGGGGTTGGCGCAGCTGTTGGCGTAGCCCATTACCACAACAAAGTAGTAGAGGCCCGGGTACTCTGATGGCAGAGACACCAGCAGGTTGAGGATGTTGAGGGCGTAGAAGGGCAACCAGCAGAAGACAAACACGGCCACCACGATCACCACCATGCGCGTCACCTTGCGCTCCGATTTCCTGCGCTTGGTGGACGTGGCGTGGACCTTCTTGCCAGAGCTGCGGATCTTGAAGACAATGAGCAGGTAGCAGAGACAGATGATGAGGAGTGGGCAGAAGAAACCCACTGTGGACGTGTAGATGATAAAAGCCGCCCGCCAAATGTCGGCCGGCCGAGGCCAGGAGATATTGCAGGTGCCGCCCGTCTTGTGGACATTGGCGAAGATTACCACAGGCAGGACCACCAGGAAGGAGATGGCCCATACTGTGCCGTTGACCACCTTGGCCACCTGGGGCCGCCGCCACTTGGAGGAGCGTATGGGATGGACCACTGCCAGGTAGCGGTCAATGCTCATGACGGTCAGGCAGAAGATGGAGGTGAACTGGTTGATGGAGTCCACGGTCATGACCAGGCGGCACATAAAGGAGCCAAAGGGCCAAAACTGGAGGGTGTTCTGGACAGCCAGGAAGGGTAGGCCCAGCATGAAGAGCTCATCAGCGATGGCAAGGTTCAGGATGTAGATGTTAGTCACAGACTCCGTCTTGGAGTAGTGCAGCACAATGTGGATGACCAGGCTGTTCCCGCCAAGGCCGATGACACAGACGATGATGTAGATGAGTGGGATGAGGACCCCTGCTACACTGGGTCCTAATGGCATCTCTGGAATGTTGGTGGAGTTGATACAGTTGAAGAGAGTGTCGTTGAGGAGGGTGTCATTGAGGAGGGTGTCGTTGCATAGTAGCAAAGACAGGGGGAGGTGGGGGTAAGGGCTGGGGACTGTTCTGTTCTCCCACATGTCCTCTGCCATCTCTGAGGGGGCAGTGAGCAGAAGTCCAGGCAGGTCTGTCTGTCTCTCTCAACTCCCACCCATCTGTCCTGTGGAGAGACCAGAAATACTTATTAAACTTTCATATCTCATTTTTTTTGAGAAGCATCTCTAGCTCAATGGAGAGAAGGAGAGACACAAATTAAAAGGGATGTGACAGACTTGACAGCAGTTTTATGTATTTTTTTTAACCTTTATTTAACTAGGCAAGTCAGTTAAGAACAAATTCTTATTTTCAATGACAGCCTAGGAACAGTGGGTTAACTGCCTGTTCAGAGGCAGAACGACAGATTTGCACCTTTTCAGCTCGGGGATTTGAACTTGGAACCTTCCGGTTACAAGTCCAACACTCTAAACACTAGGCTAGTGGAAATGATAAGTATGAAATTATAAAAAAGGACACCCAAACGGGATACTAGGTATGCAGAGTCAGACAGGAAATAATTAAGGCCAGACAAGGAGTGAGGGCATGGAGAGAAATTGACCAGATCGCAACACCTGTGTTTGGCTTCTCTTTGTGGCTATTGACCCCTCAGACAAATTAAACAGAGTGTGTTCCCACAAACAGTCACTGCTGGGGCTAATAATTGACACTTTATTGGTAACTAGGTACTCTGGTGCACCACAGACCACTGTGTGTAGCTCTTCTGCCAACACATATGCTGTCATCGGTGTGTATGTACTTGTGTGAATGTAAATATGGAGTGTGTGTATGTGTGCACAGTTAATGTGAGACAGGAGAAATCTCAGGTAAGCTCAAAGGCTTTGGAGGGCCCTTTTTGTATCTAGCTGTGGAGTCGCAATGCCACGCTGGGTAAACATCCACTACTGATGACGTGCAGGGGTTCTGGAACAAATTAACACCTGGCTTTCTCTCTCTCTATCTACCTCCTTCCATCATACTGTGTAGATCCCATGAAAACACATATAGGAATGACCCTGGATTCATCTCTTTATGCTAAGAAGCTGTAAAAGCAATGTATATAGTTTTAAATCACTTGCAAAAATGTGACTTGTATTATTTGTTATTATAAAGAAGATTATGTATTGATTTAACATAACGACCTGGGTCAAGCAGGTCATCCTTTGTGCCTTGGTACTTGGTCCTGTTCATAGGTACCATCATCACAAGAGAGGTATTTGGTCAGCAATGGATGTACTGAACTACAAAATTGACACATACACATGAATTCCAGGGACTTCCCACTAGGCAGAAACTGGTTGAATCAAGGTTGTTTCCATGTCATAAAAAAATAAATATATGTGATGATGTTGAATCAACATGGAAAACTGATTGGATTTGCAAAAAGTCATCAACGTAAGGGAATTTTGTATTTTTTTTCACCAAACTTTTAATGTAAATCCAACGTCATGGTGCAATTTTTGGTTGATTTCACGTTGACTTCACATTTGTTGACAATTCAACCAAATATACATAAAAAATAGTAGTTGAACGGACATCTGTACCAAGTGGGTTAGAACATATCTATCACCACAGTTAAATGTAATCCAATTTAGCATATCATCATGCTTTTCAAATCTATTAGTTTCTGTTCCATGAAATATGCATAATAATATTTTCTCTGTTTTCGGAAATGTAATTCAATGATTTTCTTTCAGGAAAATCTAAACCCTACTTATAATAGCACAGAAGTGAGCTAAGCTCATTGATAGGGTTCATCAAACACTCCGACTGTTTCCTCAGTTCACTAAAAGGTTATCATCACTTCAAAATCTGGAAGCTGAGGTGAAGCAGATTCAAAGCAGGCTTTCCACCTCACTGACGCTCAGGTTCTGATCTGAGGGAGCAACATGAAGAAAGACCAACTGTGAAAATGTACTGGCAAAGGAATGTGAGAGATAAACAGATGTTTTAGGGGTTGAAATGAAATATTATACAGTATATACACTGAGTGTACAAAACATTAGGACAGACTGACCAGGTGAATCCAGGTGAAATATGTGATCCCTTATTGATGTCACTTGTTGAATCTACTTCAACGCTGCTGGGTTTTTCAAGCTCAACTGTTTCCCGTGTGTATCAAGAATGGTCCACCACATAAAGGACATCCATCCACTTTTGACACCTTGTAGAGTCCATGCCCCGGCGAACTGAGGCTGTGTGGAGGGCAAAAGGATGCAAATCAATATTAGGAAGGTGTTCTTAATGTTTTGTACACTCAGTGTATATTTCTTAAATGTTTCATTTTGACTAAGAGCATTTTCCTATATTGCACAATTTCTATATTCGAAATTGTTTGATTATTTTCATGCGAGGTGCATACATTTACCATCCTCCAACATTGGTGCTGGTTTCCCCGAGCTGCGGAGACACCAGAAGGAATGCGTTGGGATTGCTGCCATAAATCAAACAGAACCAAATCAAGGGCACACATGACAGGCTAACAAGATCACGCTCTGAAGTCTTCAGCTCCACATGGAGAAGAGAGGGAAGCCATTGCATTTATATTTATCCTTGGGTTATGAACATAACATTGTCACTAATGCCTTGATTTCCTTCAGTTATTAACATATTGTTAGTGGAATGGTCTTTGCACGATGGGACAGTTTTTCTCTGAAGACTCTCTCTTATCTCCAGCATTTCTCTTCTCTGCACAGAGAAGAGCAGCTCAGGACCTGTGGGCCAGCCTTAAAAAAGAAAAGACTAGTACATTTAGGGCGGATTTCAAGGTTTTACTGCTAACCTACAAATCATTACATGGGCTTGATACTACCTATCTCTCTGATTTGGTCCTGCCGTACATACCTACATGTACGCTACGGTCACAAGACGCAGGCCTCCTAATTGTCCCTAGAATTTCTAAGCAAACAGCTGGAGGCAGGGCTTTCTCCTATAGAGCTCCATTTTTTATGGAATGGTCTGCCTACCCATGTAAGAGACGCAAACTCGGTCTCAACCTTTAAGTCTTTACTGAAGACTCATCTCTTCAGTGGGTCATATGATTGAGTGTAGTCTGGCCCAAGAGTGGGAAGGTGAACGGAAAGGCTCTGGAGCAACGAACCGCCCTTGCTGTCACTGCCTGGCCGGTTCCCCTCTTTCCACTGGGATTCTCTGCCTCTAACCCTATTACAGGGGCTGAGTCACTGGCTTACTGGGGCTCTTTCATACCGTCCCTAGGAGGCGTGCGTCACTTGAGTGGGTTGAGTCACTGATGTCTAAGTTGGCGCCCCCCCCTTGGGTTGTGCCGTGGCGGAGATCTTTGTGGGCTATACTCGGCCTTGTCTCAGGATGGTAAGTTGGTGGTTGAAGATATCCCTCTAGTGGTGTGGGGGCTGTGCTTTGGCAAAGTGGGTGGGGTTATATCCTTCTTGTTTGGCCCTGTCCGTGGGTGTCCTCGGATGGGGCCACAGTGTCTCCTGACCCCTCATGTCTCAGCCTCCAGTATTTATGCTGCAGTAGTTTATGTGTCGGGGGCTAGGGTCAGTTTGTTATATCTGGAGTACTTCTCCTGTCCAATTCGGTGTCCTGTGTGAATTTAAGTGTGCTCTCTATAATTCTCTCTCTCTCTCGGAGGACCTGAGCCCTAGGACCATGCCTCAGGACTACCTGACATGATGACTCCTTGCTGTCCCCAGTCCACCTGGCCGTGCTGCTGCTCCAGTTTCAACTGTTCTGCCTTATTATTATTGAACCATGCTGGTCATTTATGAACATTTGAACATCTTGGCCATGTTCTGTTATAATCTCCACCCGGCACAGCCAGAAGAGCACTGGCCACCCCACCTATTCTGATTCCTCTCTAGGTTTCTTCCTAGGTTTTGGCCTTTCTAGGGAGTTTTTCCTAGCCACCGTGCTTCTACACCTGCATTGCTTGCTGTTTGGGGTTTTAGGCTGGGTTTCAGCACTTTGAGATATCAGTTGATGTACGAAGGGCTATATAAATACATTTGATTTTGATTTGATTTACAAATTGGGGTTCTGAGCTGGTCAGGGTACCATGGGGAAGGCAGGAATATAGTATGAATGCAGACCACACACATCTTTCAATCAATGTCATTCTCTTTTACTCTTTCACTCGGGAGCCATTTGTTCAGCAAACAAATATTTCTGAATGAGTCTGGCCAGTCAGTGCGGCAGTGCGGAGCTGCCATGGGAAAAGAGACTTTAAAACTAAGTGACTACTTCAGAGCCGGATCCACATAATCAGCCCTCTTAGCCAGATCAATTGTGTTCCATAGCGGGGAAGAACAGAAGACACATGCCTCTTAAAGATGATCACTAATGCACATGATCATACAGGTTTATTGGGTACACCCATCTAGTACTGGGTCTAACCCCCCTTTGCCTCCAGAACAGACTGAATTATTTGGGGCATGGAATCATTGCTCAATTGATATCGAGGGACCTAACGTGTGCCAGGAAAACATTCCCCATACCACACCACCGCCACCAGCATGTACCGTTGACAACAGGTAGGATGAGGCCATGGACTCATGCTGCTTACACCAAATCCTGGGTTTTGTCGGGCAATGTTTTTCCACTCCTCAATGGTTCAGTGTTTGTGATGGCGTGCCCACTGGAGTCACTTCGTTTTTAACTGATAGGTGTGGATCCGGCTGTGTTTGTCTGCTGTAATAGCCCATCCGTGACAAGGATTGACAAAATGTGCATTTCGAGATACACAACACTGTTGTACTGCACCGTTATTTGCCTATTTGTGGCCCGTCTGTTAGCTTGCCATTCTCCTTTGACCTCTCATCAATGTGCTGTTTTTGCCCACAGGACTGCTGCTGACTGGATGATTTTTGCGTGTCGCACCATTCTCTGTAAACCCTAGACACTCTCGTGCGTGAAAATCCCAGGAGGGCGGCTGCTTCTGAGATACTGATTCTGGCATACATGGCACCGACGATCATACTTTAATTAAACATTTGATTTCACCTCTATTTAACCAGGTAGGCCAGTTGAGAACAAGTTCTCATTTACAGCTGCGACCTGGCCAAGATAAAGCAAAGTAGTGTGACATAAACAATAACACGAAGTTACACATGGAATAAACAAACATACAGTCAATAACACAATAGAAAAGTATATATGCAGTGTGTGCAAATGAGGTAAGATGAGGGAGGTAAGGCAATAAATAGGCCATAGTGGCGAAATAATTACAATTTAGCAATTAAACACTGGAGTGATAGATGTTCAGAAGATGAATGGGCAAGTAGAAATACTGGGGTGCAAAGGAGCAAAAAAAAAATAACAGTATGGGGATGAGGTAGTTGGATGGGCTATTTACAGATGGCCGATGTACAGATGCAATGATCTGTGAGCTGTTCTGACAGCTGGTGCTTAAAGTTAGAGAGGGAGATATGAGTCTCCAGCTTCAGTGATTTTTGCAATTCATTCCAACTGGAACTGGAAGGAAAGGCGGCCAAAGTAGGAATTGGCTTTGGGGGTGACCAGTGAAATATACCTGCTGGAGCATGTGCTATGGGTGGTTGCTGCTATGGTGACCAGTGCGCTGAGATAAGGCAGGGCTTTACCTAACAAATACTTATAGATGACCTGGGGCAAGTGGGTTTGGCGTCGAATATGAAGCGAGGGCCAGCCAACGAGAGCGTACAGGTCGCAGTGGTGGATAGTATATGGGGATTTGGTGACAAAACGGATGGCACTGTGATAGACTGCATCCAATTTTCTGAGTAAAGTGTTGGAAGCTATTTTGTAAATGACATCGCCAAAGTCAAAGATCGGTAAGATAGTCAGTTACGAGGGTATGTTTGGCAGCATGAGTGAAGGATGCTTTGTTGTGAAATAAGAAGCTGATTCTAGATTTAGTTTTGGATTGGAGATGCTTAATGTGAGTCTGGAAGGAGAGTTTACAGTCTAACCATGTACAGTATGTATTTGACACCTATGTATTTGTAGTTGTCCACATATTCTAAGTCAGAACTACTCTAGACGGGCAGGCAGGAGCGGGCATCGATCGGTTAAAGAGCATGCATTTGGTTTTACTTGCATTTAAGAGCAGTTGGAGGCCACGGAAGGAGAGTTGTATGGCATTGAAGCTCATCTAGAGGTTAGTTCACACAGTGTCCAAAGAAGGGTCTGAAGTATACAGAATGGTGTCGTCTGCGTGGAGGTACATCAGAGAATCACCAGCAGCAAGAGCGACACCATTGATGTATACAGAGAAAAGAGTTATCACTTTGAGTTATCAGCTGATGTACGAAGGGCAATAAAAAATAAATTTGATTTGATTTGATTTGAGATTTCATAGTAGAGAAGGTACGGTGGGATTCGAAATGGTCAGTGATCTGTTTGTTAATTTGGCTGTCAGTGAGATACACGCGCTCCAGCAGGTGTATCTCACTGATCATCCCTAAAGCCAACACCTCATTCGGCCGCCTTTAATTCCAGTTCTCTGCTGCCTGTGACTGGAACGAATTGCAAAAATCGCTGAAATTGGAGACTTTTATCTCCCTCACCAACTTCAAACATCTGCTATCTGAGCAGCTAACCGATTGCTGCAGCTGTACATAGTCTATCGATAAATAGCCCACCCAATTGTACCTACCTCATCCCCATACTGTTTATATTTATTTACTTTTCTGCTCTTTTGCACACCAGTATCTCTACCTGTACATGACCATCTGATCATTTATCACTCCAGTGTTAATATGCAAAATTGTAATTATTTGCCTACCTCCTCATGCCTTTTGCACACAATGTATATAGACTCTCTTTTTTTTCTACTGTGTTATTGACTTGTTAATTGTTTACTCCATGTGTAACTCTGTGTTGTTGTCTGTTCACACTGCTATGCTTTATCTTGGCCAGGTCGCAGTTGTAAATGAGAACTTGTTCTCAACTTGCCTACCTGGTTAAATGAAGGTGAAATAAAACATTTTCAAAAAGTGTCACGTGTATATATATTTTTATATAATATATATATTTAGTATATTATAATATATTTAGTATATTTTTTAAAGATGTTTTAACCTCAACTCCAACATACTCTCCTGCAACCCGCCTCACCCAATGGGGTATGGATCTGCTATTTTCTTTACTTTAGAACCAGAACCCCCAACAGAAGCTAGCCAGCTAACTAGCTAGTAGTCAGCTAGCCACTGCTACGGTCACCAGCTAACCTTTAGCCAGTCTGCACAGCTCCTGCCAGCCTGCACAGCATGATTCAACCCAGAGCATACCGAACCCTTTTCCCCACATCTCCGGAATCCTACGACAAGCTCTGAACCTTTTCACCAGGATCATCGCAGCTAGCTAGCTGCTATCCGAGTGGCTACTCCTGGCTAACGTCTCTTTCCCAAAGCAAGCACCAATTAGCCTGGAACTCGCCTATGCTGGCCCCATCTCCCGGCTAGCTGAAGAGGTCCATCAGCCACTCCCCGCCGATCCTTCGCGACTGGTCTACCGATGTAATCCGCCCGAGGGGGTTTTCAACAGGCTCCTCCATCGCCACGTCCCCTGAATGCCCATCTGCTAGCCTGCTTTCAGCGGCCCGCTAGCTGTCTAGAGCATATCGGACTGTTAGCTGAAGAGGCCCATCAGCTAATTTTTTGGGACTACAATACCTATTTTTCCAATTGACCCTTTAACCACACGGAGCCCTGCCGATCCATCATGACTGGTCTGCCGACGTAACCGCCCGAGGGGGCTACAACTGACTCTTCTGTCGCGACATCCCCTTAACGCCCTTCTGCTAGCCTGCTAGCCCCGGCTAGCTGTCTGAATCTCTGTGTCTCCAGCCCGCCTAGCTCCATGATCACTCGGCTACGCATGCCTCTCCCTATTGTCAATAGGCCTTGTCCATTGCTGTTTTGGTTATTGTGTTATTTCACTGTAGAGCCTCCAGCCCTGCTCAATATGCCTTGCTATCCCTTTTGTTCCACCTCCCACACACGCGGTGACCTCACATGGTTTAAATGGTGTCAAGAGACAATACCTCTCTCATCGTCACTCAATGCCTAGGTTTACCTCCACTGTATTCACATTCTACCATACCCTTGCCTGTACATTATCCCTTGAGTCTATTCTTCTGTGCCCAGAAACCTGCTCCTTTACTCTCTGTTCCGAATGCACTAGACTACCAGTTTTTATAGCCTTTAGCCGTACCCTTATCCTACTCCTCCTCTGTTCCTCTGGTAATGTAGAGGTTAATCCACACCTCAGTTCCTAGCTCCACTCCCATTACCCAGGCGCTCTCATTTGTTGACTTCTGTTACCGTAAAAGCCTTGGTTTCATAATGTTAACATTAGAAGCCTCCTCCCTAAGTTTGTATTATTCACTGCTTTAGCATATCCAACCCGGATATCCTAGCCATGTCTGAATCCTGGCTTAGGAAGGCCACCAAAAACCCTGATATTTCCATTCTTAACTATAACATTTTCCGACAAGAAAGAACTGCCAAAGGGGGCGGAATTGCAATCTACTGCAGAGATAGCCTGCAGAGTTCTGTCATACTATCCAGGTCTGTGCCCAAACAATTTGAGCTTCTACTGTTAAAAATCCACCTTTCCAGAAACAAGTTTCTCACAGTTGCCGTTTGCTATTGACCACCTTCTGTCCCCAGCTGTGCCCTGGACACCAATTGATTGCCCCCCATCTATCGTCAAATATGGTAATGTTAGGTGACCTAAACTGGGACATGCTTAACACCCCGGCCGTCCTACAATCTAAGCTAGATGCCCTCAATCTCACACAAATTATCAATGAACCTACCAGGACAACCCTGGTAGGTTCATTTATTTTTTAAATATATATTTTTTAAATTTGACCCCCTTTTCCCCCCAATTTCATGGTATCCAATTGTTAGTAATTACTATCTTGTCTCATCGCTACAACTCCCGTACGGGCTTGGGAGAGACGAAGGTCGAAACCATGCGTCCTCCCAAACACAACCTAACCAGAAGCCAGCCGCACCAATGTGTCAGAGGAAACACCGTGCACCTGGCCACCTTGGCTAGCACGCACTGCGCCCGGCCTGCCACAGGAGTTGCTGGTGCGCGATGAGACAAGGATATCCCTACCGGCCAAACACTCCCTAACCCAGACGACGCTAGGCCAATTGTGCGTCGCCCCACGGACCTCCCGGTCGTGGCCGGCTGCGATGCGCTGCATTGCCCAAGACCACTGCGCCACACGGGAGGCCCCGAGCAGGCCTTTCTAATCGACCTGGTCCGTGTATCCTGGAAGGATATTGACCTCATTCTGTCAGTAGAGGATGCCTTGTTATTCTTTAACCATCCAGGGTGGTGATGCTAGTCGGGCATGCGGGTGCAGGCAGCGAACGGTTGAAAAGCATGCATTTGGTTTTACTAGCGTTTAAGAGCAGTTGGAGGCCACGGAAGGAGTGTTGTATGGCATTGACGCTCGTTTGGAGGTTAGATAGCACAGTGTCCGAGGAAGGGCCGGAAGTATACAGAATGGTGTCGTCTGCGTAGAGGTGGATCAGGGAATCGCCCGCAGCAAGAGCAACATCATTGATATATACAGAGAAAAGAGTCAGCCCGAGAATTCAACCCTGTGGCACCCCCATAGAAACTGCCAGAGGACCGGTCAACATGCCCTCCGATTTGACACACTGAACTCTGTCTGCAAAGTAGTTGGTGAACCAGGCAAGGCAGTCATTAGAAAAACCGAGGCTACTGAGTCTGCCGATAAGAATATGATGAGTGACAGAGTCGAAAGCCTTGGCCAGGTCGATGAAGACGGCTGCACAGTACTGTCTTTTATCGATGGCGGTTATGATATCGTTTAGTACCTTGAGTGTGGCTGAGGTGCACCCTTGACCTGCTCGTAAACCAGATTACACAGCGGAGAGGGTACGGTGGGATTCGAGATGGTCAGTGACCGGTTTGTTGACTTGGCTTTTGAAGACCTTAGATAGGCAGGGCAGGATGGATATAGGTCTGTAACAGTTTGGGACCAGGGTGTTTCCCCCTTTGAAATGGGGGATGACTGCGGCAGCTTTCCAATCCTTGGGGATCTCAGACGATATGAAAGAGAGGTTGAACAGGCTGGTAATAGGGGTTGTGACAATGGCGGCGCCTAGTTTCAGAAAGAGAGGGTCCAGATTGTCAAGCCCAGTTGATTTGTACGGGTCCAGGTTTTGCAGCTCTTTCAGAACATCTGCTCTCTGGAATTGGGTGAAGGAGAACCTGGAGAGGCTTGGGCGAGTAGCTGCGGAGGGGGGAGTAGCCAGAAGGAAGGCATGGCCAGCCGTTGAGAAATGCTTGGTGAAGTTTTCGACAATCATGGATTTATCGGTGGTGACCGTGTTGCCTACGCTCAGTGCAGTGGGCAGCTAGGAGGAGGTGCTCTTATTCTCCATGGACTTTACAGTGTCCCAGAACTTTTTGGAGTTAGAGCTACAAGATGCAAATGTCTGCCTGAAGAAGCTGGCCTTTGCTTTCTTGACTGACTGCGTGTATTGGTTCCTGACTTCCCTGAACAGTTGCATACAGTTGCATACAAGCCAGGACGAAGACATAGACGCCTGACTGCTACGCCATCTTGGAATGATACCACGCTCAAAGTTTCTTAGATCACTAGTTTTTCCCATTCTAACGTTCAATCGAACAGTAACTGAATGCCTCGATGCCTGTCTGCATGGTTTATATAGCAAGCCATGGCCACGTGACTCACTGTCTGTAGGAGCAAACCATTTTAGTGGGGTGGTGTACCTAATAAACTGGCAACAGGGTGTATTCTTTTTAAATGTTTCCATAGGCGCTTTCATTTCACTGTCATGAGGATATGTTGCTATGGCAAGGTTATTGAGGGACAGGGAGTGCTCTCGTTTTCTTGGGCATGATATAAATGGGACGACAATAACAACAAAAAACAACAGCAATCCAATGTTTTTTGACAACTGCCACCCAGTCCTGCTCTTGGCCTCGTCATGCTCTTTGAAACAGGTGTCACAGCCTTTGATGCCAGTCTATTTTGATGCTCTTCGATTGGTTGAGGGACTTGACTCAATAATGAGCACTTTCTGTCATTTCTCCTCTTTGCCCATCTGAGATAATGGATACAACATGAAGTTCATAGAGATAATGATCCCTTTATTAATCATTTATAAACAGTTTAAAAATAGTTTACTTGCCATTTATTAATCATTGTTCCTACATTTGTAAATGTCAACAAGCAATCTCTAAAGAGTAATGTATATTCACAATTTGTAAATTATTAATAATGTTCTACTATTGTACTTGTAAAACAGTTATAAAGAAAGTATTATCAACTCATAAGATGATTTATAAGGCATTTGTTAATGGCTGACTAATGGTTTGATATTTATAAATGTATTTATACATAGTGCCTTCAGAAAGTATTCACACCCCTTGACCTTTTCCACATTTTGTTGTGTTACAGCCTGAATTAAAAATGGATTAAATTCAGATTTCTTTTCACTGGCCTACACACAATACCCCATAATGTTAAAGTGGAATTATGTTTTCAGACATTTTTACAAATTAATTACAAATGAAAAGCTGAAATGTCTTCAGTCAAAATATATTCAACCCCTTTGTTATGGCTAGCCTAAATACGTTCAGGAGTAAACATGCTCTTAACAAGTCACATAATAAATTGCATGGACTCACTCTATGTACAATAATAGTGTTTACCATGATTTTTGAATGACTACTGCATCTCTCTACCCCACACATATAATCATCTCTAAGGTCCAGTAGCAGTGGGTGGGTAAAATCACTTGGGAAGCCAAGCCAGAAAAAAAGGCATATTACAACAACACAATGTGTTGTGATATTTGCGGTGTTTGCTCTATAACCTGTTAGTTCATACAGTATGCCTTGCGGCCTTGATATATAGGCCTAAGACCTAGACAATAAGAGGACACAGTGGCAGAATTAATTCAACCCAACTTTTGTTTCACACAAAACCGGAGAGCAACCTCTGTCCGGTGAAGTCCACAAAGCATATTGTATGTAGTGACAACTAAAAGATACCAAAAATGATTTAATCCAATCAATGTAACCGAAATATGATGTGGCTGTCCATGGTTCTGATTTATGTGTGTGTGTTGATTCACCCTACTTGTAGAGAAATGTCAATGCTATCCTCCTCTCTTTCATGTTGACGAAACGTCTATGTCCTAGGCTACCTGGCTAACATGCTTGCTCGCGAGCCTAACTTCCTTTCATGGACCATGTTAGCTAGTTAATATTAACCTTCTACATCTAGCTACATATTGAGCGTCCATCCTCACAGGCTGGGGGCACAATGTATGAATTTATGATTGGATCAGAATCTCTGTTATAATCATTGGCCAGTATGGAGATTTAGGTTAAACCACAAGTCCAAATCCCTATCTCCATCCATGGCTAATTTAGGAAAGGGACAATTTTAGCTCGCTAGCTAGCCACCGGAGGACAACAACACAATGAGATGCAACAATTCAAGTTGTTTCTGATAATGATGTATTGATCTCGATGTGATTTGAGTGAAGCCAAATTCAAATTGGCTTCTCTTGACACTTTGTTTTGGTGCGCCAGGACTATTCACAGTTGCGCTCACTCAGTTTAGCTCAACACTAATTGGCTATAATTTTATATTTTTTTTATCAAGGGAGGCCAAATTATGTCTTCCATTGCATTCAATGCTACGGGAGGCAACAATGTCATACACTTTTTGACCAGACATAATCGGATAGATGGCCTACACATAGGCATAGAGACAGAGGGGCGCTGTTTCACTTGCTAAGATGCTTTCTCCGGTGAAAGATATTCAGCCTTTTGTGAATTAAAGGAAAATTATGAAACACAGAGAGACGAAAGATAAGTGATGTTATGTTTTTTTCTAGGTGCATTTTTTTAGGGAAGCCACGGGCAAGGTCCTACAGTCGAGCAGTGTATTGATAGATGGGGGGGGGGGATATTGAATATCCCTTTGAGCATGGTGAAGTTATTAATTACATGCTGGATAGTGTATTAATACACCTAGTCACGTCCTAACTCAGTTCTCGGAGAGGAAGGAAACCGCCCAGGGATTTCACCATGAGGCCAATGGTGACTTTAAAACAGGTACAGAGTTTAATGGCTGTGATAGAAGAAAACTGAGGATGGATGAACAACATTGTAGTTAATCCACAATACTAACCTAACTGACAGAGTGAAAAGAAGAAAGCCGGTGCGGAATAAGAAAAATTACAAAACATACATCCTGTTTGTAACAAGGCGCGAAAGTAATACTGCAAAACATGTGGCAAAGCAATTCAATTTTTGTCCTGAGTACAAAGTGTTATGTTTGGGGCAAATCCAATACAACACATAACACATTACATCACTTTCCATAGTATAATGGTGGCTGCACCATGTTATGGGTATGCTTGTATTTGTTAAGGACTAGAGGAAAACCTGGTTCAGTCTGCTTTCCACCAGACATTGGGAGATTAATTCACTTTTCAGCATGACAATAACCTATAACAAAATGCCAAATCTACACTGTAGTTGCTTACCAAGAAGACAGTGAATGTTCCTGAGTTACAGATTTGACCTAAATCTATTTGAAACTCTACGGCAAGACCTGAAAATGGTTGTCTGGCAACGATCAACAACCAATTTGACAGTGCTTGAAGAATTTTGAAAAGAATAAAAGACAAATGTTTCACAATCAAGGCGTGGAAAGCTCTTAGAGATTTACCCAGAAAGACTCACAGCTGTAATCGCTGCCAAAGGTGCTTCTATAAAGTATTGACTCAGGGGTGTGAAAGGTCTAGTAAATGAGATATTTCTGTATTTCATTTTCAATAGATGTGCTAATATTTCAAAAAGCAGGTTTTCACTTTGTCTTTATGGTGTATTGTGTGTAGATGGGTGAGAAAAAATATAAATTTAGTCCATTTTGAATTCAGACTGTAACACATATAAATGTGGAATAAGTCAAGGGGTATGAATACTTTCTGAAGGCCCTGTATATCATGTATGGGATATTTAGGAATTCTTAATGAGTGAATTTATATATGTGAGTAGGTCTACATGCACTTATTAATAATACCTCAGATGACGATTAATGTAGTTGCTTAGAAACCATTTATTAATTATTATTCAACCATTTTGCCGCTCCTAATCTAAAGTGTGCACTATATATAGCTACTTTTATAAATGTTTCATAAATGACTTGTCAAAAAAAAGCTGACCACATTTGTAGATAGTACCTGATGCTCCACCAATGGCTAGAAAGAACGTAAAACAAGCAACGGTAAAAGAAGTACACAATTAAGGGACGTATAAGATTTCTTAAAATTAAAAACAGAGTATCTCCAGAATACATTTTAATGCATGAACTTGCTTGAATAATTTCAGTTACATATTTCATAAGCTTCATAACTGCAGTCATTAACAAAGGCCTGATAAATCACAAGTGATCATCAACTTGGGTAACTTGCAGTTGAACCAGAAGCATACGCACAGTGTTATATGGCTGCCGAACACGAGACTAGCCAGGCTATTTCTAAGAATCTCAGATAAAGTGGTGATAATAGCTGTCCATGGGAATGAAGACTCTCAGCTGTTATTTGGTCCCACTAACTGGATGACTAGATGTAGAACACCCTCCTTTGCTACCTGGGAGGTATAATCACTGCTTCCTTGAACTGTTATTTTCTGTTATTTTTGCCTGCTGGCATTTACAGATAACGCTTTTCGCAATCTGTGACCCTCTAGGGGGTCACAGCTTGGGCCATTCAGTTTTTAATTAAGTATCAGTCCCATTTTTTTACCCAATCTAATCTTCCCCTTCAAACGGAAAGCAATCTCAAAGATTCTTGCCTCATAAATGTCAATCTTGTTTTTTCATGTTGTGCCACTGTCAAAGTCAATAAAAGCTGATGATTTAGAGGCACAATTCTCCTGACAGATAGGTGATCACAGCACATTAACTAATCCAACTAGCACTTGCATTATTCCTAACATATAGTACTAGGTTTACGTTTTGGTTCTTAATCTGTTTTTACTGTAAAATATATTACATCAAAGATGAATAAATAAATTATCACACTTGTGAGGTAAAGCATAGCTGTTGTGACAAGTTGTCTAGATAGTTGTTGGCAAAGATAACCTGTAAACCAAACACAGTGCTAGCAGACAGGCCTCTTGATAAAAGCCTTGTTTTACCTGTATGGGCAAATCAGTTAATTAGTCAGTATGGGAAACACTACTTAGATAGCCAATAAATCCATTCCTTCAGACAGGGTCAACTCCGCCCACAACACGCCTCACATAACCTGGTTTTCCAGTCTGTTTGTGCTTGAGCCAACTCCTCTCTTGTTGTCATGCCAAATGTTAGGTGGCTACAGCACAAAGAGCATGGGACCAGGCTACCTCACATATTCTTATGAAATAATGATCAGATATGCTAAACAACATGCAAAACTACAGCAACCTTACAAAAATCTAAACTAAACATTCATAGAGCCCTCAAATCAGTTGGCACATGCCCTACAGATGCAGTCCCATGTTAGTAACTGAATAATATGCAGCCAAAGGCATGGGTCAAAGTCAAGTACCATCATACAGTTGTAGGATCTTAATTTGATCACCCTGTTGCAGGAGAACTGCAATGCAGGAAATGTTTTACTTGTAGTAGTGTATTTGAGGTTTAAAAAAACTTTTTTGCATTTTGTAATTTCCACTTTGAAACTTAAAACTTCATTTTCCCTATGACAAATGTATCAATCAACCCATATAAAAATGTCCATGAACTATAATCCACATGATAATCCACATTTCTTTTTGCTGCAGGATTACTTTCCTGCTGTAGCAAACTGGCTCAAATAAAGATCCTACATCTGTACATAACCACCATGTATGGCTTGGACACACCATTCGAATCAGTCTCCTTCAGTGTTGAAGGCAAACAGGACCACGTGAGAACCAAGGTCAATGTCATTGCCATGCAAAGATGTTTACATACCTTATCTGCTTCCATATTTCTGCCTTCATCTAAAAAACCCATCCCAACAGTCACATAACTAAGACACTGCTCTACTGACAACTCATAATATACACTCTTAGAAAAAAATATGCTATCTAGAACCTACAAGGGTTCTTCGGCTGTCCCCATAGGAGAATCCTTCGATGAACCCTTTTTGGTTCCAGGTACAACCCTTTTGGGTTACATGTAGAACACTTTCCATGGAAACCAAAAGTGTTCTACCTTGAACAAAAAACAGTTCTACCTGGAACTGAAAATGGTTCTCCTATGGGGACAGCCAAGGAACCCCTTTGGAACCCTTTTTTTCTAACACTGTAGTCTCAAGATGATGTCTTAATAAAAGCCATTCATTGTTTTCTAATTACAACAAACATCATTGGACCTTCTACAGAAGTTCCTAACATTGCGTGTTTGTTCTGTATGGACTGTAAATGCCACATGACCACACATACCACACACATCAGCATGTCTATAATTTCATTGTTTTTGTTATTATTTTCAACCTAATCCTGTGGGTGTTTTTCTACGGGGTATAGCTCTTCAGGGCTTGCTGACTCACATACTGTCCCCCCAGAGCTACAGTCAGACAGATGGAACTCATCATCCTCATTGGTGAGTCTGCTCTCCTATGATCTTTAACTTTAACTGAGCTCTAGTTTTTTTTCCTTTTGATCGCCCCCGGGTCCTCTGTCCCAGATTTTCCACCAATCGCCCAGACTGAGTGCTAAAAACATCCTCAGATTGACTCAACACTGCGCTCTGTCCATCTGCTTGTACATCAATCTCCAGCAGACATCAGCCCCCAGCTTTTTTCTTATTAAAACTAAAGAAGTAAAAAATATATATATATATATAATTTATTTTTTGGGCTGGTAGGAGGAGGTGAGCAGGGGGGTGAGGGGCGTTTGGAGTGGGCATGGTCCGCAAGAACACCTTGCCTCTGTATATTACACCTAGGGAATGTTGGCGAGACACCGTGATGAACAGCACGTGTCTAGCAACCCAAAGGGTGCGAGTTCGAATCTCATCACTGACAACTTCAGCATTTTTGCTAATTTGCAACTTTTCAACTTACTTACTAGTTTTTATCTACTTTTCAACTACCTAGCATGTTAGCTAACCCTTACCCTAACCTTAAACCTTTTAGCTAACCCTTCGACCTAACCCTAAGCTTAACCAACCCTTCCCTTAAATCTAACCTTAACCCTTTAACCTAACTCCTGAACTTAACCCTAACCTTAACCATAACCCCTAAACTAGCTAATGTTAGCGAGCTAGCTATTGTTAGCCACCTAGCTAGAATTTATAACAGATCATATGTTATGCAAATTCGTAACATATTGTACGTTTGGCAAATAGGTAACATATAATATAAATCATATTTCATAACATATCATACGAAATGGGTGATGGAAATACACAAATTAATACATACCATACAAAACATAACATACTATACTAAATGATGTGTCTTGGCTTTACAAACAGAATAATAAGAAATGCTCTGAGACCAGGTTGTGTTCAAAGGCACTTAAATCTTTCTTCTTGCCCATTCACCCTCTGAATGACACACATACACAATCCATGTCTCAATTGTCTCACGGATTAAAAATCCTTCTTTAACCTGTCTCCTCCCCTTCATCTACACTGGTTGAAGTGGATTTAACAAGTGACATTAATAAGGGATCATAGCTTTCACCTGGATTCACCTGGTCATTCTATGTCATGGAAACAGCAGGTGTTCTTGTATGTTTTGTACACTCAGTGCATATTGCTCTAGTAATAGACTAAACAAAAACCATTAAATTCTTTTTCTTACCCTTCACTTTTGAAAACACTTTTTTTCGGTAAGTATCCACAGCTGGGTGATTAAATAATGGTGAAGTTGCGCTTTCTCTTGAGAAATTACCCCCAAAAATGTTACTTGCAAATAATAGGGTAGACAATTGTTTTTCTTTACTGTGTCCGATATAAAATAAATAAATAAAAACGGAATGAACTTTCTTTTACGCGCACTTCCACCTGACTGTTCACAGTCCGAGAGGTAGCCTGCACTGAAAGCCACCAACATTACATTAGGCTACTCCTTGCACCATCACTCGCTTGTAACTAGGTAACGGGTCTTCTGCTCGCAGGCGCCCCAGGGAGAAAAGTAGGAGGTGTTGAAATAAATTACTGTGTGTTTGTGTGTGTGTGAGAGAGAGAGAGAGAGAGATGGGGGCTTTGGGGATTCTACTCTTTGAATTACATCTAGAGTCACTTGGACATTGCACTCCACCAGTCTCTGCCCACTTAATCTGTAGCCTGGTGTATGCCCTCTTGATAATAACCAAAGTATGCTATTGTTAATGTAGAAGGTGTGGCGATCTTTTTCCCAAGGGAGTTCAGGATAAATGTTCCAGCACATTAATCAGTCACATACGTTTATAGCATGAGAATATCTGATAAGTATTGGTTTATAATGGCACAATAGAACCTATTGGACCACAAATATCTTCCTCCTATACAGAGAATATGTTTGACAAGACCACCAGTTAAAACAGAGATGCTAATGCTGGCATTTAGAAACAAATCTATATCTGCTTCTGTTAGTTTGCTGTCATACGGACAATTCCAGTGTTCTCTCAGGCAAATCACTGTCTAAATGGTGTTTTTTTGCACAAAATGGTCATTACTTGGCTTATAATGGGGACCTAAAGGGAAAAAAATGGTCTGGTGTGGGGGCCTCAAAGAACAAAACAAGCCAATGTGTTCTAAATGTCTGGGACGATTTCTGTTCCCAGTCCGTCCCTGTCTATCAGCCATTAAGAGTGGTCAGTCAGCTAATTGGGGGATTCCCTCCCTGATGCATATCCCCAGTGGCAGCAGACCTCTATACATTACAGAGATATTGCGACAGGGAGAGACCTCCCCCACAATGCCTGAAAGGTCACCCATCTCTCTCCTGCCTCCATCATTAGAAAAAATTCTGGTTGTAAATGATACACCAGCAGTCCCCTTTAGCCCATTGGAGGAGCTAAGCAGGTGAATTAAAAACCGAAGCAAACAAACCAAAGTTACTGCACACGACACCACTTCCTGTGTTCCCCATCTCTTCTCCCAGAGCCCAAATGTCTGCTGAGGACGCTGCGTCCTCAGTTACATATCATGTGTCCTAATTAGATTTTTTCACTCAAAAGAGTGATTGACATTCTGTGCATGAGGATATGATCCAAAGCAAGTTGTTCAGTGTTCTCAGGACCATGGAAGTTGTGGTTGCGTGGGAGGTGTTGTGTAAGAAATGGCTCAATTGTTACTCTGCTTGCGATGGCATTGACAAATAAGGTATGAAATGGAGTAGTGAGCTGTGTGTAGGAGTGTGTACTTTATAGAAACAGAATTCTAGACCCAGGAGGACTTCTTTTCTGTTTTCTATCTTTTTCTTCTTCCTTTCAGCTGAAGAGACCCAATCGCTGGCTCACCTCAAAACATTAGGCAGCCTTGAATGACACACACAGACGCACATGGGCACAAACATATGCAGACACATACGCACACACTATCACGATCTACCTCATTTTCTCGAGGCAATCATAACATTGTGCAAAAAGCTTGCTGAGTAATGCAGCAACATTTTTTCAATTTGTCTCAGAGCAATGTCAATGTTCTCCCCCTTTAGTTGGAAGCCTACGTTTATTTTATTTATTTATTTTTATTTCACCTTTATTCAACTTCTCAAGGGTAAGGGGGCAGCATTCGGAATTTTGGATGAAAAGCATTGTCACGGCTTTCATTGTGGGAAGGAGGAGCGGACCAAAATGCAGCGTAGTTGTGATTCATTTTATTTAATACGGAAACTATACACGACAAACTAACAAAATAACAAATGTACGAAAACCGAAAACAGCCCTATCTGGTGCAAGACACAGAGACAGGAACAATCACCCACAAACACACAGTGAAACCCAGGCTACCTAAATATGGTTCCCAATCAGAGACAATGACTAACACCTGCCCCTGATTGAGAACCATATCAGGCCAAACACAGAAATAGACAAACAAGACATCCAACATAGAATGCCCACTCAGATCACACCCTGACCAATCAAAACATAGAAACATACAAAGTAAACTATGGCCAGGGTGTGACAAGCATGCCCAAATTAAACAGCCTGCTACTCGGGTCCAGAAGATGATATGATATGATATGCATATAACTGGTGGATTTGGATAGAAAACACACTAAAGTTTCCAAAACTGTTAAAATATTGTCTGCGTGTATAACAGAACTTATTTGTCAGGCGAAAACCTGAGAAAAATCCATTCAGGAAGTATTTATTTTTTGGTTTTGTAGTTTTCTATTCAATGCCATTACAGTATCCATTGACTTAGGACTCAATTTGCAGTTCCTATGTCTTCCACTAGATGTCAACAGTCTTTAGAAATGGTTTCAGGCTTGTATTCTTATATATGAGGGAGTAAGACCAGTCTGAATGAGTGGACCCTGAGGTGTCACAGAGCTTTTTCATGCACAATCCCGAGAGAGTGCATTTCTTGTTTACCTTTTATATTGATGACGTTATTGTCCGGTTGAAATATTATAGATCATTTAAGAGAGGTTGAATAGACTGGTAATAGGGGTTGCAACAATGGCGGCTGATAATTTTAGAAAGAGAGGGTCCAGATTGTCTAGCCCAGCTGATTTGTACAGGTCCAGGTTTTGCAGCTCTTTCAGAACATCTGCTATCTGGATTTGGGTGAAGCAGACGCTGGGGAGGCTTGAGCAAGTAGCTGCGGGGGGTGCGGAGCTGTTGGCCGGGGTTGGGGTAGTTAGGAGGAAAGCATGGCCAGCCGTAGAGAAATGCTTATTGAAATTCTCGATTTTCGTGGATTTATCGGTGGTGACAATGTTTCCTATCCTCAGTGCAGTGGGCGGATGGGAGGAGGTGCTCTTAATCTCCATGGACTTTACAGTGTCCCAAACATTTTGGAGTTAGAGCGACAGGATGCAAATATCTGTTTGAAAAAGCTAGCCTTTGCTTTCCTGACTGAATGTGTGTATTGGTTCCTAACTTCCTTGAAAAGTTGCATATCGCGGGGACTTTTCGATGCAAGTGCAGTCCGCCACAGGATGTTTTAATGCTGGTCGAGGGCAGTCAAGTCTGCAGTGAACCAAGGGCTTTATCTGTTCTTAGTTCTACATTTTTTGAAAGGGACATGCTTATTTAAGGTGTTGAGGAAATTACTTTTAAAGAACTCTACTGACGGGATGAGGTCAATGTCCTTCCAGGATACCTGGGACAGGTCGATTAGAAAGGCCTGCTAGCAGAAGTGTTTTAGGGACCGTTTGACCGTGATGCGGGGTGGTCGTTTGACCGCAGACCCATAGCGGATGCAGGCAATGAGGCAGTGATCGCTGAGATCTTGAATGAAAACAGCGGAGGTGTGTTTGAAGGGCAAGTTGGTCAGGATAATATATATGAGGGTGCCCATGTTTACGGATTTAGGGTTGTACCTGGTGGGTTCCTTGAAAATTTGTGTGAGATTGATCTTAGATTGTAGGACTGCCGGTATGTTAAGCATATCCCAGTTTAGGTCACCTAACAGAACGAACTCTGAAGATAGATGGGGGTCAATCATTTCACATACGTTGCTTTGATGAGCGATGTAGTATTAGCTGTGCTACTAAAAAAACATGAAACATACTGTATGTGTATGGTACTATTTAATCAAAACAAGCACAACTATCACATATCTCCCTCAAAATGTATCTAAACTGTCCAATGGTTACCAGTGAGTCCAGCTTCAAGTTAGCCTGAAGGCAATGCCACGCTCTCATCATTGAAATGAAATGTACCTCTCGTTATCTCATCCTCAAACAGCCTTGCTTAGTCTTTTATCCAAGACTCATCTAAATCTATAAAGAAAAGACTACAGACCGTTTGTATCTATGTGTGTATTCATGTTTGGTGGTGGGTTGTTCTGAATGCTTGGCAGTGCTCTCTTTCATCCTTCAATTGAGAGTGAGATGCAGGTGCCCACACACCTCTTAATGAGTGAGACTAGCCTCCTCTCATTCGCTCAACTACTTCTGCTATTCAAGCAATTACTATTTCCAATATGACATAGCAGCATCTTCAGTGGAGTGCCAGAGAGCATCACGTGGCCTTGCACCAGCTGGCCCCAGGGTCAGTACCAGAGCCCAGCAACAGCGGGACAGAAAGGGAGATTGAGGGCTGGAAGTGTGGAGCTCGTCATTTAATAAGCCTCTTCTGGTTTAACTAATGCTGGAACCACACATTATTTGCTTAGACCCATGCCTCTATGTTAATACCATACACACATATTTTTGTCAGAGATTGATGGAGGGAAGAGTTGCCTACATACTAGGTTTCTGTTGTGGTTATGTAATAATGACGAGGAAAGGTTGTACAAGGTCATCCTGGGTCAGGAAAAGAAGGAGGGAAAATTAATTAATGAATATCCTCATTCTCTCCCCCTCAGCCTGTTAGGAAAGAGAGAGATTCCACACATTAGAGTTTGGAGGCTTCAATAGAACAAGGATGAAAGAAGAAGATTTGGGTACTGTCGTGCCGAGAGAGTGCCACATTTGAAGAGTGAATCTCAAACCATATCTCAAATGGAGATTGAAATAATGATTTGATTGATTATTATACCAATAGTGTAATGATGAGATAATATATTATATTAATTATTCAGTATGAAACATAGTGTCTATGCTGTTAAGAGATATAAACTAACACTATTTTTGTTACTACCTTTGATTCTGCCTAATGTATTTCAAATAAAGCATGTTGTTTCAGCACGTTGTATTCAGTATAGGATATGTACCAGAGGAAACTGCAGGGAGACAGGGACAGGTAGCATTGAAACCCCCATGTTGCAAGACCAGGCCAGGAGGCATCATGTACAGATTTGTGGAAGAGTTTCTGTCAAATGTTGGCATAGCAATGATTCAAAAGCTGTCATGTGGGAAATCAGTACGCTATTATGTTGAATGTGTGAGATGACCTTCAAATATTGTCCCCTCAGACAATTGGAAACACAACAACAAAATTACAGTGAATGAAGCTACAGTACAGTACATTCAACCATTTTGTATGGATGAATGTTATGTTCTGTTTCCCCAAGGTGTTTTACATAACCAGCAGTCTTCAACATTGATTCCTCTGATCGGCTAATCTGAATTCTGTTCAGGAGGAAAGATACAGCATATCGAACAATTTTGGATCTGATCCAAAACTCCTCTGGCCACAGTATTGTGGGCAGCACATACCACCTAATACAGCATCAACGTGTTCACATGCTCTATTTTCCCTCTGCATCGCAATGAGATCTGCTCATTGTAATTCCTTAAATGTTCCGCCTCGGATGGGGCCAGGCTTTCTCATTTGCAGCTGGTGGCGGAGTCCTGAACCTGGGAGCTAACCTCAGCTGACCCCTCCGCTTTAATCTAAGAAGCTGTTTGAGGCATTGTGCATCAATTGCGCCCAAAGAGTGTCTGTGTGCAGAATCAGCTTCGACTCCAGCTGATTGCCTTTCTGTCTTTTGCTCAGTGAGGCTCTGTGATACGAGGCGACGGTGGCAACTGCCTCCTTGATCCTCCTCACTGGCAGCATCGTTGAGCATGGTCCCATGGGACCGCCCTGACTTTGCACATGCTGCCCTTCTTATTCTCTGAAAGCCACGTTTATATGTCTGGTGTCTTGTTAGGACTGAGCTCTTCCTTACTATGTGTCGTAACCAGGAATAACTCTAGGCTCTAGCTACAGTCACTAGGCCCAAGTCAACAGGAATGTACTGTCTGTGGCCTGACTTCCCTCCACTATAACCTGTAATGTCTCTTCATCTAACTCCACTATAACCTGTAGTTTCTCTTCATCTAACTCCACTATAACCTGTAATGTCTCTTCATCTAACTCCACTATAACCTGTAGTGTCTCTTCATCTAACTCCACTATAACCTGTAATATCTCTTCATCTAACTCCACTATAACCTGTAATATCTCTTCATCTAACTCCACTATAACCTGTAGTGTCTCTTTATCTAACTCCACTATAACCTGTAGTGTCTCTTCATCTAACTCCACTATAACCTGTAGTGTCTCTTCATCTAACTCCACTATAACCTGTAGTGTCTCTTCATCTAACTCCACTATAACCTGTAGTGTCTCTTCATCTAACTCCACTATAACCTGTAGTGTCTCTTCATCTAACTCCACTATAACCTGTAGTGTCTCTTCATCTAACTCCACTATAACCTGTAGTGTCTCTTCATCTAACTCCACTATAACCTGTAGTGTCTCTTCATCTAACTCCACTATAACCTGTAGTGTCTCTTCATCTAACTCCACTATAACCTGTAATGTCTCTTCATCTAACTCCACTATAACCTGTAGTGTCTCTTTATCTAACTCCACTATAACCTGTAATGTCTCTTCATCTAACTCCACTATAACCTGTAATGTCTCTTCATCTAACTCCACTATAACCTGTAATGTATCTTCATCTAACTCCACTATAACCTGTAGTGTCTCTTCATCTAACTCTACTATAACCTGTAGTGTCTCTTCATCTAACTCTACTATAACCTGTAATGTCTATTCATCTAACTCTACTATAACCTGTAATGTCTCTTCATCTAACTCCACTATAACCTGTAGTGTCTCTTTATCTAACTCCACTATAACCTGTAGTGTCTCTTCATCTAACTCCACTATAACCTGTAATATCTCTTCATCAAACTCCAATATAACCTGTAATGTCTCTTGATTACAGGAGAAGGTGAAAATCTTCAAAGATCCTCGGAGTACACCTCATTGACAATCTGAAATGGTCCACCCACACAGACAGTTTGGTGAAGAAGGTGCAACAGCATCTCTTCAACCTCAGGAGGCTGAAGAAATTTGGCTTGGCCCCTAAGACCCTCACAAACTTATACAGATGCACAATTGAGAGCATCCTGTCAGGCTGTAACACCGCCTGGTACGGCAACTGCACCCTCCGCAACCGCAGGGCTCTCCAGAGGGTGGTGCCGTCTGCCCAACGCATCACAGGGGGCACACTTCCTGCCCTCCAGGACACCTACAGCACCCAATGTCACAGGAAAGCCAAAAAGATTATCAAGGACACCAACCACCTAAGCCACACCCTGTTCACCCCGCTACCATCCAGAAGGCGAGGTCAGTACAGGTGCATCAAAGCTGGGACCGAGAGACTGAAAAACATCTTCTATTTCAAGGCCATCAGACTGTTAAATAGCCATCACTAGCCAGCTACCACCCTGTTACACATGGAATCACTGGACACTTTAATAATGGAACACTGGTCACTTTAATAATGTTTACATACTGTTTTACTCATCTTATATGTATATAATGTATTCTATTCTACTGTATTTTAGTCAATACCACTCCGACATTGCTCGTCCTAATGTTAATATATTATTACTTTTAAATTTGTGTGTATTGTTGTGAATTGTTGATACTACTGCACTGTTGGAGCTAGGAACACAAGTATTTCGCTACACCCCCCATATCATCTGCTTCAATGTGTCTTCGTCTAACTCCAGGGCTCAGTCAAACACGTTCTGATGTGGCTGAGAGCTGGAGCTGTGAACTTAGTGACAGCAGCGTTTGTACTTTGGCTTAACACCCTTTGATGTCCATGGGAGGGTGTCTGATTGAAGTTTCTTTACCAGGCAGTCAGTCACACAGTGACACACATGTGGCAGATCAGAGCTGGTCTCACAAGGACCTAGAGGCTGAGCTGAGCTGTGTGTTCACAGTTACAATTACAACATTTGATTTGAAACGTAATCACCATCCACATCAGCTTATCAGACAGTGCCTGGAGCGGTTGTGGACCAGTGCGTCTACAGTGGATAAGGAGCCTGCTCCAGGTTCCCCGTTCTCAATCATCTGTTGTTGAACGTAGGCACGCCAAAGTCTCAGCCAAAAAGCTAGTCTTAATGATTTACTTCATTTTTCTCAAAGCTTAATGGACCTTGGCTCTACGGAGTGTGTGTTTGTCTACATCAGGGATCCCCAACCCTGGAGGGCTACAGTCCTGTAGGTTTTCACTCCAACCCCAGTTGTAACTAACCTGATTCAGTTTATCAACCAGCTAATTATTAGAATCAGGTGCGCTAGATTAGGGTTGGAGTGAAAACCTACAGGACGGTAGCTCTCCGGGAACAGGGTTGGAGAGCCCTGGTCTACATCTTTGGCTAAAAGCAACACAGTCACAGCAGGCTTTCAAGTAGTGATTCAATGACAGCCTTTATCATTAGGACTCCACACAGAGCTCATGTTTGATTACTGAAACAACTGTTCCAGCAGCATCCAGTCACACACTGTATTGTAACCTACTGTGCTGTACCTGAAGAGAGAACAGACAAACCACCCGTACATAACATGGGTGTTTGAATAAACCCTTAACTGTATGTGTGAAAATGAGGAATTGCCAGAGCCATTTCCTATTTTGTATCAAACTTTTGATTGTGAGATGCCTGTTTGCTCAGAGTCTAGTTGCCAGAAGGATGGATCAAAGGGTTCAGCAGACATGCCTGTCATGAGTCAGAGGAATAAACCTCTTCATCCTGCCGCTCTGAAACTCCTCTATTCCCCTACAGGCAACATGAGAGAGTGATGCCTGTGGTTGGAATCAATACACGAGGCTACTAGAGAAAATACAGGTTTATTTTAAGACAGAGTGGATTTCTGTGGTAGTACATGTCAGTTTCCGACACATCACAGTACTATGCTGTAGCCCTGGAGGGGAGATTATGTCTAGGTAGCTGTTGTAAAAATAGGCCCCAGTAGAACTTGTATACTGGTATACACACTCCCCTTCATATGTATTTGGACAGTTAATTTGGCTCTATACTCCAGAATTTTGGATTTGAGATTAAATGTTTCATATGAGGTGAAAGTACAACATGTCACATTTTATTTGAGGGTATTCTCATATATATTCCTATCTGTTCTACCGTTTAGAAATGAAAACACTATATGTATCTAGTCTCCCCCATGAGAATAAGTCAGTAGTATTTGGAAAAATTCACTTATAGTGTATTCAAATAGTCAAAAGTTTAGTATTTGGTCCCATATTCCTTGATTTGGTCCCATACAGTATTCATTGATTAGATGTTTCTGAACACTTCTAAATGAATCCTGATAATGCCATGATAAAGACAAATCATGAATGAATCATAAATAATGCCATTCGACTAAATAAGCATTGGGGGGGGGGGTATGATCTTTGTGCCCCATATCATTATTCACGATTAGCAATAATCATGGTAATGATTATTGTTAACTTTATGTTAACTTTCACTGCTATGCGGATGACACACAGCTGTACATTTCAATGAAACATGGTGAAGCCCCAAAATTGCCCTTGCTAGAAGCATGTGTTTCAGACATAAGGAAGTGGATGGCTGCAAACTTTCTACTTTTAAACTCAGACCAAACAGAGATGCTTGTTCTAGGTCCCAAGAAACAAAGAGATCTTCTGTTGAATCTGACAATTAATCTTAATGGTTGTACAGTCGTCTCAAATAAAACTGTGAAGGACCTCGGCGTTACTCTGGACCCTGATCTCTCTTTTGAAGAACATATCAAGACGATTTCAAGGACAGCTTTTTTCCATCTACGTAACATTGCAAAAATCAGAAACTTTCTGTCCAAAAATGATGCAGAAAAATTAATCCATGCTTTTGTCACTTCTAGGTTAGACTACTGCAATGCTCTACTTTCCGGCTACCTGGATAAAGCACTAAATAAACTTCAGTTAGTGCTAAATACGGCTGCTAGAATCCTGACTAGAACCAAAGAATTTGATCATATTACTCCAGTGCTAGCCTCCCTACACTGGCTTCCTGTCAAAGCAAGGGCTGATTTCAAGGTTTTACTGCTAACCTACAAAGCATTACATGGGCTTGCTCCTACCTATCTCTCTGGTTTGGTCCTGCCGTACATACCTACACGTACGCTACGGTCACAAGACGCAGGCCTCCTAATTGTCCCTAGAATTTCTAAGCAAACAGCTGGAGGCAGGGCTTTCTCCTATAGAGCTCCATTTTTATGGAACGGTCTGCCTACCCATGTCAGAGACGCAAACTCGGTCTCAACCTTTAAGTCTTTACTGAAGACTTATCTCTTCAGTGGGTCATATGATTGAGTGTAGTCTGGCCCAGGAGTGGGAAGGTGAACGGAAAGGCTCTGGAGCAACAAACCACCCTTGCTGTCTCTGCCTGGCCGGTTCCCCTCTTTCCACTGGGATTCTCTGCCTCTAACCCTATTACAGGGGCTGAGTCACTGGCTTACTGGGGCTCTCTCATGCCGTCCCTGGAAGGGGTGCGTCACCTGAGTGGGTTGATTCACTGATGTGGTCATCCTGTCTGGGTTGGCACCCCCCCTTGGGTTGTGCCATGGCGGAGATCTTTGCGGGCTATACTCAGCTTTGTCTCAGGATGGTAAGTTGGTGGTTGAAGATATCCCTCTAGTGGTGTGGGGGCTGTGCTTTGGCAAAGTGGGTGGGGTTATATCCTTCCTGTTTGGCCCTGTCCGGGGGTGTCCTTGGGTGGGGCCACAGTGTCTCCTGACCCCTCCTGTCTCAGCCTCCAGTATTTATGCTGCAGTAGTTTATGTGTCGGGGGGCTGGGTTCAGTTTGTTATATCTGGAGTACTTCTCCTGTCCAATTCGGTGTCCTGTGTGAATCTAAGTGTGCGTTCTCTAATTCTCTCCTTCTCTCTCTCGGAGGACCTGAGCCCTAGGACCATGCCCCAGGACTACCTGACATGATGACTCCTTGCTGTCCCCAGTCCACCTGGCCGTGCTGCTGCTCCAGTTTCAACTGTTCTGCCTTATTATTATTCGACCATGCTGGTCATTTATGAACATTTGAACATCTTGGCCATGTTCTGTTATAATCTCTACCCGGCACAGCCAGAAGAGGACTGGCCACCCCACATAGCCTGGTTCCTCTCTAGGTTTCTTCCTAGGTTTTGGCCTTTCTAGGGAGTTTTTCCTAACCACCGTGCTTCTACACCTGCATTGCTTGCTGTTTGGGGTTTTAGGCTGGGTTTCTGTACAGCACTTTGAGATAGCAGCTGATGTACGAAGGGCTATATAAATAAATTTGATTTGATTTGGTAGCATCCACATGAAACATATGGGCACAAGACATTATTCATCATTCAGTTCCATTCACCAAAACATAATCAGAAACACAACCAAAATTAACCACAAAAGCACCCAACAATTTATTAATTTGTAAAAACGTTTTACCCCTTTTTCTCACCAATTTCATGATATCCAATTGTTAGTTACAGTCTTGTCCCATCACCGCAACTCACATACGATGCCACGCATCCTCCGAAACACAACCCTGCCAAGCTGCACTGCTTCTTGACACTGCTCGCTTAACCTGGAAGCCAGCCGTAACAATGTATCGGAGGAAATACCGTACAACTGGCGACCGTGTCAGCATGCATGCGCCCGGCCCACCACAGAAGTCCCTAGAGCACAATGGGACAAGGACATCCCGGCCGGCCAAATCCTCCCCTGGGCCAATTGTGCAGCGCCTCATGGGTCTCCCGGTCGCAGCCGGCTGCCACACAGCCCGGGTTCAAACCCGGGTCTGTAGTGACGCCTCAAGCACTGTGATGCAGTGCCGTTGAGTGCAGTGCCACTCGGGAGGCCAGCACCCAATACATTTGAAAAGTCACAAGCTTGATGTAGTCATTGTGTGCAAGGAAAATGGTACTAAATGCTAAACTTTTGACTTAAGTCGAAATACTTATGATTTCTTCAAATGACGAGATACATAAAGTACTTTCATTTCCAAATGGCAAAACAGGTAATGTATGTATGAAAATACCCTCAAATAAAAGCTGGCATGCTGTACTTATCACTGAGTATACAAAACATTTTTGACATAAACTGACCAGGTGAATCCAGGTGAAAGCTATGATCCCTTATTATTATCACTAGTTAAATCCACTTCAATCAGTGTAGATGAAGGGGAGGAGTCAGGTTAAAGAAGGATTTTTAATCCTTGAGACAATTGAGACATGGATTGTGTATGTGTGTCATTCAGAGGGTGAATGGGCAAGACAAAAAATGTTAGGGCCTTTGAACGGGGTATGGTAGCAGGTGCCAGGCGCACCAGTTTGTGTCAAAAACTGCAACGCTTCTGTGTATTTCACGCTCAACAGTTTCTCGTGTGTATCAAGAATGGTCCACCACCCAAAGGATATCCAGCCAACTTGACAAAACTGTGGGAAGCATTGGAGTCAACATGGGCCAGCATCCCTGTGGAATGCTTCCGACACCTTGTAGAGTCCATGCCCCAACGAATTGAGGCTGTTCTAAGGTCAAGGGGACACACAAACACACACACTCATATGTTTTTTTTTTGTTAAATTAAATTGTAATAGAGAGAAAAGTAATACGGTACCTTAGAAATATAGTAGAATGCTGCATCATGTCAAAATATGAAAAATACATTTTATAGAGTAAACAACATGATCATTTTAGAAAGTTTCTTATATTAGGATGGTGCAATGCATTTCTGACTATACACACTGTATTGTTTGGTCTATGTATTTTTCAGTGTCTTTCTTGTACAGTAAGGATCTGTCACTGCATTAACAAATTATATAGATGAAGTGTATAAGAAAATGAGTCAGAAACCAAAACCAAATACCAATATATGAATCTAAAACACTTATCCATGTGTACATATCCAGGATTTGTCTTGAAAATATTAAGGACATTCATATTGATGCTCCAGAAAGTCTGATGGTTGTTTTCAGACCTGAACAGTGGTCTAACATTGAGAATAATTGTAGATCCAGCTATATGCCTCAATCCCCAACCAGTGGGAAAGGTAGGCACCATCTGTAATGATACAATCCGACGGTCCAACTATCTTCCATTCATTTGGGATTGAGGCATACACTATATACTGTAATTATAGCTGGATATACACTACAGATGGCAAGACTCAACACTACATATGTTGACTCATCTGAACATTAGACCACTTTGTAAAACTGCCAAACTTTGTATTTAACTAAAATCAAACATTTGCTGTTGTGTGATTCCTGAGCCCTTCCCTCTTGGTCTATCCACAGGTCTGAGTTCAGATGAGTAGACAGGGTCGTTTCTTCACCTTGGTGGGCTGGGGGCACAGCACCGCTCGGATGGCCTCGTCAAAGACCGTCTTCAGCCCCCGCTGGGTCAAGGCAGAGCATTCCAGGTACTTCACCGAGTCTACCCAGAAAACACACAAAAGATGTATGAGGGACATGAAGAGGATAGACTGTTTATCTGGCATAATGCACAGCTGGCGGGCGATGACTCCAAGAATGTGAAGCTTGGGTGACATGAAATCTCAACATCTATGCAGTATAAGGTCTAAGAGCAGAATACAAAGTGTTCCATGATACTCTACAGCTCTGTGAACGACAATCATTAAAATGACAGATAATCAATCGATCGCTGATTCAGTCATATCCAATCACAAACCCAGAGTGACCACTGTATATGTGACCACTGTATACCAATCATGGTAGATCTCTGATGCACGATCACTAATTCAGGATCCCAGAGACCTACATACCTATCTCTTTGGCTAGTGCTAAGCCTTGTGGGTAGGTGATGGGCGCTAGCTTCTTCTCCTTCAGCTTCTCAATGGTTTCCTTCTCGTCCCTCAGATCCAGCTTGGTGCCCACGAGGATGATGGGTGTGGAGGGGCAGTGGTGTCGTACCTCAGGGTACCACTAGAGGGAGCAAGCACACACACACAGAGTCGGTCAACATGGCCGCAGCAAAAGATACTGAATTACTTTTCACTTCCTTTTTGGTGATACAGCTCATCGTTAATTCTACCAAAGATAATCTATATTCTGACAAGATACTGGACTGACCACTTTAATAATGAGAATAAATGTCCGCAAAGCGGACTGCAGACAGGAGGAGGCGGGGTCAGGCGGGAACATTCTAACCAATGAGAGGGCACATACACATGTGAACAACAGGCATAACTCCAAAATAAAATATATTTTTCAAAGTTGCAGGAATGCCACGTGTGTCCACTTATATCAGAACATTCGTAACAACCTAAACATAACAAAAAGTCTATTTGATCAAATAAGGCTCTTGTAGCATATTAGAATTACATTTTTTAGTTGACGAAATTCGACACTCATTATAAAAATCCTTACTTGTGGACAGATTTTGTGGACAGAATTTGGGGCAGAGTCAAGCCTCTCGCTTCATCTCTTCCCCTCTGGTTCTACTACTGTATTATGGAGTAGCCAGTTAATGCAGAGGTTGATTCCTGGTATAGCTCCTCACACATAAAATCTAGGATACTCTGTCTATTACTATTATTATTATTACTACTATCATTGCCGTCATTATTATTACATACTATTCAAATAAAATGGCTGCTCTCTTGTTTCTATCAGTCACTCAATGAAAAAGGAAGTTCCTTCTTCCGCATTGAGTGACTGATAGAAACAAGAGAGCAGTGTATGCTTTTGCAGAATAGGAAATGAATGCTTATGAATGACGTTAGTGAGTCACCTTCGCTTATTTTAGTGTGCCTCTGTTCATTTGGAGGCCTTTCATCAGCTTCTCTGCTTAACACCTGGTTAACAGCTCTACGTATGTTTATACGTCAGTAATTATTGGTGTCTCTAATACAATATAGGATCCATCCTGCAAGCCATCATTAGCTGTTACAGCAGAGTGGAGGGAATGTCAAGGTTGAAAATGTTTCCTTTTTTTATAGAGCATGAATGTATTGTAATGAGAACAGTGACAGTGAAGCACGCACATACTGTATGCACACAGTAGAAAACACACACACACACACACCTACACACACACACACACACACACACACACACACACACACACACACACACACACACACACACACACACACACACACACACACACACACACACACACACACACACACACACACACACACACACACACTACATTCTGTGAGAAATGCATCAAGAGTTCTCAGTACCATTGCACCAAGGTTTTTCTGCCTCTCGTGTCTGTCTCTCTTTCATTGCAGGGTAGCCATTATTTAGTCATCGTCTATGGGGACAAACGCCCACTCCTCTGCATTCTCTGGCCTTCCTGCCATCAAACCTTGACTGCCACACAAAGGACTGGGGTAGATCTCACAGAGATCTACCCCAGTCCTTAGCTCCTTAGGGGGACTTAGCTCCTTAGGAGGACTCATTGGAGAAGAGCAGCTTTACAATAAAAGGCTTTCACTATTCAGGAACTACAGGGTTACCTCTGCCCTGACCCTACAGACTCTGTGGAAGAGAGATGAAAGGATGCTTCTCTATATACCAGGACAGGTAAGAGATGTCACTTTAACAAATAAAACTTCCCAGCTTCCAACTAAGAAAGGCGATGGTGCCATGAGTTAAATCATCCCTAACTTCCATTGAGGCTGACTGGATTAAATGGAAACATGGCACCTTTAGTTTACTAGTATCTCTCTGAAACTAAGTGAGGGAATTAGGTTCTGCTAGGTTAAGATATGAGTTGGCCAATACAGTGTTATGATAATGGAAGACATAAACCACAACACTTGTCTTGAGAAGCTTGGAGAGAAATTCAAGCTCCAACCATTTACCCAGCGATGGCTAATTGATTCTTGATCTCCTGCTGATCCAAAACGGTGATAGCAGTAGGAGGTGGACCGTGGCAATAATCAGAGATAACACGGGTCAATTGAATCTCCTTTTGACAGGCAAATACCAGAGTGACATGGGTGGGTTAGTGTGAGTAACATGCTACATGGCTGTGACTCTGGCTGTGACTCTTCCCCCACACAGTCTGTAGCCTAACTTCCATGTTAAATAGATCCTAATGTCACCTGAAAGCCTGGTAATCTAATTAAGGCGCCATTTGCATACATGGTCAATGTTACCATGGAGACTCTTTGGGAACATGCCATGAAAAAAACAGACCGAGAAAGATGGAGAGAGGAGGAAAAAACGACTAAAGATGTTTGTTCTAGAAATGTGAAAAGTGGCAAACATTTGCATAAGGGCTGGAGAAGCGAGATTGCTATTGTTTGAAGCTAATCATAAATTAAAGGGCTGAGTAAAGTCATTTGGGAAAGCGGTGCGATTCGAAACGGCACAAATTGGAATGGATTAACACTGGTCTTTTCAATAATTGCCAATAGCAAGAACACTTTCCATTCCCCTCCTTAGTTTGAGCACTTGAAATCTATGGAGTAGAATAAATTACACATTAATACTTTCCAGCGACCTACCAGATCTGCCTTCCGACCACTCTGGACCATATTAGGGTTGTTTTGACAATGTCATATCAAGTAAAGCATATTTTTCAAACTTCATTGTCTTTTGACCTCCACTGCTTTTGATATAATGCTGTCCTCTCCAACACTTCCCAAACGAATCAGCTCAATTCAAATGGTTGACAGTGAAGTCAGAGGAGTCAGACACTTACCTGTAATTTTTTACATTTTAATTATTTTATTTAACCTTATTTAACTAGGAAAGTCAGTTAAGAACAAATTCTTATTTACAATGACAGCCTACCAAAAGGCAAAAGGCCTCCTGTGGGGACGGGGGCCTGAGATTAAAAATACAAATAAATACAATATAAATATAGGACATAACACACATCACAACAAGAGAGACAACACAACACTACATAAAGGGAGACTAAAGACAACAACATAGCAAGGCAGCAACACATGACAACACAGCATGGTAGCAACACAACATAACAACAACATGGTAGCAACACAAAATGGTAGCAGCACAAAACATGGTACAAACATTATTGGGCACAGACAACAGCACAAAGGGCAAGAAGGTAGAGACAACAATACATCACACAAAGCAGCCACAACAGGCAGTAAGACTGTCCATTATTGAGTCTTTGAATGAAGAGATTGAGATAAAACTGTCCAGTTTGAGTGTTTGTTGCAGCTCGTTCCAGTCGCTAGTTGCAGCGAACTGAAAAGAGGAGTGATCCAGGGATGTGTGTGCTTTGGGGACCTTTAACAGAATGTGACTGGCAGAACAGGTGCTGTATGAGGAGGATGAGGGCTGCAGTAGATATCTCAGATAGGGGGGAGTGAGGCCTAAGAGGGTTTTATAAATAAGCATCAACCAAGGGGTCTTGCGACGGGTATAAAGAGATGACCAGTTTACAGAGGAGTACAGAGTGCAGTGATGTGTCCTATAAGGAGCATTGGTGGCAAATCGGATGTCTGAATGGTAAATAACATCTAGCTGCTTGAGAGCACTCCTACCTGCTGATCTATAAATTATGTCTCTGTAATCTAGTATGGGTAGGATGGTCATCTGAATCAGGGTTACTTTGGCAGCTGGAGTGAAAGAGGAGCGATTACGATAGAGGAAACAAAGTCTAGATTTAACTTCAGCCTGCAGCTTTCATATGTGCTGAGAGAAGGACAGTGAACCGTCTAGCCATACTCCTAAGTACTTCTATGAGGCTCTAAACCCTCAGAGGTAGTAATAACATCTATGGGAGGAGGGGCATTCTTCTTACCAAACCACATGGCCTTTGTTTTGGAGGTGTTCAGAACAAGGTTAAGGGTAGAGAAAGCTAGTTGGACACTTAGAAAGCTTTGTTGTATAGCATTTAACACAACATCCGTGGAGGGGCCATCTCAGTATAAGACTGTATCATCTGCATATAAATGGTTGAGAGAGCTTCCTAAATTGAGAAGAGCGTGGCGCCTAGGATCAAGCCTTGAGGTACTCTCTTGGTGACAGGCAGTGGCTGAGATAGCAAATATTCTGACTTTATACACTGCACTCTTTGAGAGAGGTAGTTAGCAAACCAGGCCAAAGACCCCTCAGAGACACATATAGTCCTTAGCCGGCCCACAAGAATAGAATGGTCTACCGTATCAAAAGCTGTGGCCAAGTCAATAAAAATAGCAGCACAATGTTGCTAAGAATCAAGGGCAATGGTGACACACCTATAACCTGAGCGGAAGCCAGATTGCATACCTGAGAGAATAATATAGACATAAAGATAGCCAGTCAGCTGATTATTGACATGTTTTTCCAACACTTTTGATAAACAGGGCAAAATAGAAACATGCTTATAAAGATTAGGATCAGCTTGATCTTCCCCTTTAAATAAAGGACGAACCATGGAAGCCTTCCAAGCAATGAGAACCTCCCCAGAAAGGAGAGAAAGGTTAAAAAGGCCGGAGATAGGCTTGGCGATGATAGGGGCAGCAACCTTAAAGAATAAAGTGTCTAAACCATCTAACTCTGTCAAGTTTAAGGAGCTCCTTTAGCACCTCGGACTAAGTAACCGCCTGCAGGGAGAAACTTTGTAGCGGGGCAGAGGGAAAAGAGGGAGGAGCATCGGAGATAGTTGCATTAGAAGGGATGGGAGATGAGGAAATGTTGGATGGGCAAGGTGGCATATCTGAGTCAAATAGGAATCCTGACTTAATGAAGTGGTGATTAAAGAGCTCAACAATAAAAGTGTTTGAAAAGGGTAACGTTTGGCAGGCTTTTTTGGTGATATTATAGCTCTTTGATGTGAATTAAACTTCTATAGTAGTGTGTCTGTCACGCCTTGGTCTTAGTATTTTGTGTTTTAGTTAATTAGTTGGTCAGTAGGGGTGTTGCATAGGCTTGGCTGCCTGAGGCGGTTCTCAATCAGAGTCAGGTGATTCTCGTTGTCTCTGATTGGGAACCGTATTTAGGTAGCCTGGGTTTCACTTTGTATTTCGTGGGTGATTGTTCCTGTCTCTGTGTAGTGTTCACCAGATAGGCTGTAATTAGTTTTCACGTTCCGTTTGTTGTTTTGTATTTATTTAAGTTATTTCATGTATCGCTATCTTCTACATTAAAGACATGAGTAATCACCACGCTGCATTTCGGTCCGACTCTCTTTCAACAAACGAAGAACGCCGTTACAGTGTCAGTTTAAAACCCATGACTTCTGGAGAGATGGAGATGGAGAGACAGGATGGGACAATTACTATCTTCTCCTTTTCATCAGAATGGCAGTAGAGCGCTCAAGGACAGCTTGGATTCAGCAGTAGCTGAGAGTTGCCAAGGTGACATGTGAACTGTGTGCCCCGTGCAGTGAAAAGACACAGACCCTGACAGTTACCTGGTGGAGTAGGTAGAGGTCTCATCGTTCATTAGGCGAGTTAAGTTCACATGGGACATCCATGTTTGACTCCGTTAAAGAAGAGATGATTACTTCTCTCTGACGTAAACCTGAATGAATATGATTGAATATGATTTCTATTGATGAACAGACCTCTATATCCTTTCCAAATGGAGTGAGATTCATTTGGAATCCAATGGGATGCAAGGTGCTACCTGAATAGATGTGCTGTTCTATTTTATTTATGACTGTCTGACTGAAGCGACTAAAACCATGGCCTCTGCAACAATAGGTACAACTGAAAGCAGCAGATCACAAAATAACTATTGACAATAGCATTACTCAGACATAGTTCAAATAGAAAAATATTCATTGTCCATTGGACTATATCCTATTACTGTACCGTAAATGCCAGAGTCTTCAATATGTTTGTTTTATTATACGGTACACTTGGACGTTCTATTGAAAGCAGGTAAACCAGAGTAGCCTATCCTTTTAAAATTGATTGATTTCTTTATGTGTTTAGATTGACTTCATTATCTTAATCTTGACAGGCATTTTATAGATTAACTGGCATTCTACTGTTTTCCTGCTCTGTCCATCAACCCCCTCTGTAATACTGCAAGATGATGGCCCATCTATATTCACAGAAAGGTAAGCACATCTAAATACCCCTGTGCTTTAGGAGTGATCAACAGTACTGACACGTTAATCTCTCCGTATAGTAATCTATAATGTATGCTACATACTGCAGCTCTTGGGGATGCTGCAACCTTTATAATGGCACTGTGTCAATCAACGCCAATCAACACCTACATTATGAGAACCAAGTCCTCGGCTATCCCTGCATTAGGTACAGAGGAAAACACCGGCGGCGGATCAAATAGAATATGTGTGTATATGTACTATATGTACCTATACACTGTAGCACAACAGCCATGAAGATCACACAGCATCCACTCACCTTGGCTCTGACGTTCTCAAACGATGCTGGGCTCACCAGAGAGAAACAGATGAGGAATACATCCTGGGGGACAAACATAGTGCCTGATCAATGGTAGTATTAAAGGTGTAGGGAGATGTTGATGTTGTAAACAGATTACATCTAGTGATTCATATAGTGTATATGGTCATTGGTCAGTGAAGGTGTAGGGAGTAATACATGTGGTTGCACCGAAGGGTAGAAAGGTGTATCAGAGTAGGAGAAGACGTGGGGTCCGAAATTATTGACACTTTTGATAAATATGAGCGATAATGACTATATAAAATGTAGTATGCAAATACTGAACTATATTGTGTGCTCCAAACAACGTGGAAATTATATTATTTTTTGCTAATACAATTGCTCAAAGAGATTGAGTTTAATAATATCTAGTAATATTATGTTTTTCTCAAAAAAGTAGTCGTCAAATTGACACCCCTAAAGATTCTTATAAATAAAGTAGTCAACAGCTTACATGCTGAATGAATCGTGGATAATGATGAATGAGAAAGTTACAGAGGGTCAAAGATCATACCCCCAAGACATGCTAACCTCTCACCATTACCAATAACAGAGGAGGTTAGCATGTTTTGGGGCTATGATTTTTGACCCTCTGTAACTTTCTCATTCATCATTATTCACGATTCATTCAGGATTATTCATAATCATGGCAGCATCCATTATTAATTGGACAGTATACAGTCATTACAGCTCATCTTTATCAAGGGTGTCAATAATTCCGGACCCCACTGTATATCATTTGTAATAGAGATTCTGTATGTGTGTTACCGTCTGAGGATAGGACAGAGGTCTGAGTCTGTCATAGTCCTCCTGTCCTGCTGTATCCCACAGTCCCAGGTTCACTGGCTTACTGTCCACCATCACATTGGCTGAGTAGTTATCAAACCTGCAAGACAAATGAGTCAATTACATCTAGAACATATCACAGTGAAAAACCTTACACAGAAAAAACAGTATACAGTTTATTAGGTACACCACCCCGTTCACGAAAATGGATCGCTCCTACAGACAGTGAGTCACATGGTCGTGGCTTAATATATAAAGCAGGCAGACAGGCATCAAGACAACTTGAATCCATGGACCCTTCCTGCCTGGTGTTAACTTTACTGGTGTGGGGAATGTTTTCCTGGCACACTTGACAACAATTGAGCAACAATTAAACGCCATGCCCCAAAAATTCAGGCTGTTCTGAAGGTAAAGTGGGGTCCGACCCGGTACTAGATAGTGTACCTAATAAACTGGCCACGGAGTGTATACAAACTGCATACCATAGGTGTTTGTGAAAGTAAAGTCAATCCCTAGAATTATTGTGAATATAATATTATTTCCTATTTCTGGTTATTGGTTGCATTATGTATGATGTTTGTCCATTCAGCCCACACATTTGTCACTGTACCAGCCATATCATGTCCACTGTGTCTGTCTGTGGTCCAGTACTTACACTGTGGGGATGTACTCTCCAGGGAAGGCGTTGGTTGTGTAGCTGATGAGCAGGCATGTCTTTCCCACAGCACTGAAACAGACTTTGGGCAATCAGTTGTGTGCCAACACATACACACACATTTTCTTGCCGCAATTGACACATTGACACACTCGCACGAGCACACACACACACACACACACACACACACACACACACACACACACACACACACACACACACACACACACACACACACACACACACACACACACACACACACACACACACACACACACACACACACACCTTTACTCTAGCACACACTGAGAGAACCTATAGTCATTACAGGGTAGCTGCCAGCTGTCAGAGTAACTCCCTTCTCTTACAAAAAAACCCACGTCAAATACTGTAGCTGTTTTCATATTGAGGTAAAATTTCACAAGTGAAACCATATTCATTTTCTATTCAGTTAGAATTGCATTTTCACGTGTGAAAAACATTCACATGAGAAAATCACATTTGGAGTTTCATATGTAAAGAAAACTTCACATATGAAATTATCACTTTCACATGTGGAATGCAAGTTCACATTTGAAAAACAAAATGTAACGTGCCATTTCATATGTGAAAGAAATCCACATGAAAGTATTTTTATTTTTTTTACTCCAATGTTTGTTAACAGTTAATGTAAAGTTAATGTAAACAAACACTGTATAAGCCTAATAATATGGTTAAAACTATCATTTTGATAGCATGGATGGTCAGTCCTCGCATCCATAGTGTAGTCTATGGATTTGAAAGGGGTTGCATTTCTCCAGCCCCATCCCTCAACGTTTTATCGAAACTGTGGTTGGGAGGACACCTGTTAATGTTTCAATTAAGGATTGCTGCTTTAAACTCCTTAGTTTAGATTAGTAGTGTTACGACATGGTGCCATTCTCTAGTGAGTGAGTTACTTTTGTCCCATTAATATCAAGCAAAACTTCTGAAGTCAAGAACAAAATTCTTAGTATTGCAAACAAAAGTAATGATATTGAAAGCAAAACATAAATCCAAAAGTATTGATAGCAAAAAAAAATATTGCAAGGAAAAAAATGTCAAAGCGAGGGAAAATTAATTGTAAATGGATTTAATTAAATGAAACAATTCTACCTATTTTTGGTTATGTTACCCTGGCCCTTGCTTTCGCTGGATTTTTCCAGTGGTGGAAAAAGTACTCAAATCTCATACTTGACTAAATGTAAAGATACCCGAATAGAAAATGACTCAAGTAAAAGTGAAAGTCACCCAGTAAAATACTACTTGAGTAAAAGTCTAAAAGTATTTGGTTTTAAATATACTTAACTATCAAAAGTAAATGTATTTGCTAAAATATACTTAAGCATCAAAAGTAAAAGTATGAATAATTTAAAAAAGTACTTATATTAAGCAAACCATATGGCACAATGTTTTTCATATTTTTCATTTATGGATAGCCAGGGACACACTCTAACGCTAAGACATAATTTAAAAACAAAGCATTTGTGTTTACTGAGTCAACCAGATCAGAGGCAGGGATGTTCTCTTGATAAGTGTGCGAATTTTCAATCCTGCTAAGGATTCAGAATGTAACAAGTACTTTTGAGTGTCAGGGAAAGGTATGGAGTAAAAAGTACATCATCTTCTATAGGAATGTAGTGAAGTAAAAGTAAAAGTTGTAAAAAATATAAATAGTAAAGTAAAGTACAGATACCCCAAAACACTACTTAAGTAGTACTTTAAAGTATTTTTTACTTAAGTACTATATGCCACTGCTTTTTCTAGTTGCAAGATTTGGCACATTCATTCCAGCAGGATAGCAACCTGCAGGCAGACAGGTTTGCTGAGCAGAGTCGGTCCTGGTCCGTCCATGGATGGGAGACCAGACGCAGATGGAAGTGGTGAGAAATGTTTTCTTTTTTTAAAGGGTTAGCTGCCTTAATATGGTAACAAACGTAAAATTGCAGATTACGTAAATTCTTTAAAAGTTTCTTGTTTGGAAAGCTTCCACCATATTTTCGACAGAAAACCATCATTAAATTCAGCTTGGTGTCTATCATGGTCCACTCCCACTCATGATAAAATGGTACAACAACAGCACGCCAACTAATTTTTGGGATTTTCCCTATGCAAAGAAGATGCCAATATACTGTCCTTATTGCTTGCAGTATGATGAATGGCTATAGACATTCTAACTATGTACAATGTGCTGAATGAACAGCATGATGGGGCCTGGCTTCTTTCAAACTTGCCTACATTATGAGAAGCAGTAATCCGCTTTCTCTAGCTTCTTGTCAGTGTTCTAAAACACCTCTGACAGTCAGCAGCTAAAAACACAGTCAAGGTTTTTGCAGTAAAATTCCAATAAGAAGCACGCACCTGCATGTACAGACAGGAGGGAAGGAATGCTAGTCTGAGGAGTGCTCCCAGAGTTACATTTTTAGGGCAGGTTAGAAAGTGACACCCTGGGCTATACGTAGGCAGGCTACCATCAGCTTCTTCTACAGATTGGCTCCACCTTGAACATCATTAGGTTAGCATTCAAGGTTGGGTAGAAGAAACCTGATAGATGCCATTGAAAAGAACTGGAGAAACATTCATAGTTTATACCCTTGTGGAAGACATGATTAGTAATAACTTACTGTATATTATATTAGGTGGCAAGAAGCAGTTCTGTCCACTAACTGAAGTCAAGAGAGAGAGAGAAAGAGAGAGGTGACGGGAGAGAGAGAGAGAGAGAGAGAGAGAGAGAGAGAGAGAGAGAGATAGGTGACGAGAGAGAGAGGTGATATGAGAGAGGGACGTGATATGAGAGAGAGACATGATATGAGATAGATAGAGAGAGAGGTGATATGAGAGAGAGAGAGAGAGAGAGAGGTGATATGAGAGAGAGACGTGATATGAGATAGAGAGAGATAGAGAGAGAGAGAGAGAGAGAGAGAGAGTGATATGAGAGAGAGAGAGAGAGAGAGAGAGAGAGGTGATATGAGAGAGAGACGTGATATGAGATAGAGAGAGAGAGAGAGAGAGAGAGAGAGAGAGAGAGAGAGACAGAGAGGTGATATGAGAGAGGGACGTGATATGAGATAGATAGAGAGAGAGAGAGAGGTGATATGAGAGTGAGATACAGGGTAGTGTGATAGTGTCTGTTTCCCTCTCTCAGTGGTGAGTTAGTGTGTCATTGAGCAGTCTGTATCTCTGCTACCCTCTGACTCACACACACATGCTGTTGACTGTGGTCTAAGTGTAGGGGCCCCGTGCTTCCTACTCTCCACCTGCTCCTCCTGCATGAGGCTCCCTCTCTCTTCTTACCCCCACACACAGATGGACAAGGGACAGGGGTGGATGGAAGCCCTAAATCCAATGATGGCATTGTGATAACTTACTACATGAACCTGATGGAACCATGTGAAATGCTATATTCTATGATGCATCTGAAAGGTACTCCTTTTAACAGGGCAATTACTTTTCAACTCAAAGTTCTACAACGGACCAAAATACTAAAAAGTGCCAATCATGCTACAGTAGTTAAAAGTTACAGCATATGAATGCTTTTCAATGAGACTTCATGGTGGGAATCCAACATATACAGCATCTGACTTCAAATACCAACCTAATTACCACTGGCTGGGCAGAGTTCATTTGAAATGCTCTCACTTCTCACTTAGTCAGAAGGCCTAAAACAAAAAACAACCGAGGAGGATATAGATGTCAAAATCACACTTATACCTAAATGCCACACTCCAGAAGGAAGTTGTTGGCCTATTTGTGTCCTATTTTGTTTCTGTCACCTCTGCCTTGATGTAGCCTACAGGCATAAACATATCTATGTTCCCCACGTATACATACTGTATGACTGCATTCAAACAAGTAAGCCGTCACAGTTTCAAAGCTATTCAAGTCCCCTGATCTACAGGGGTTCTCCACATAGGGGGACCGGGATGTCAGGAGGCAGGAGGCAGGGCAGTGACACTGTGACAGTCAGGACGATAGGGGCATAGAACCTCTCATGAAGTGTACCTTTGTAAAGTATTTATCTTTGTCTGTCATTCTCTCTCTCTCTCTCTCTCTCTCTCTCTTGGACAACCACTCCCTCTCTCTTTCTCTTCTCTTTCTCTCCAGTTAATGTCACCTCTACCAGCTCTCACTGACACCGACCCATGGGCCCCCTCTCTTTCCATGTACTGTAACCAGCATCCTCACCCCCTGCGCAGTAACTGACACCGACCCATGGGCCCCCTCTCTTTCCATGTACTGTAACCAGCATCCTCACCCCCTGCGCAGTAACTGACACCGACCCATGGGCCCCCTCTCTTTCCATGTACTGTAACCAGCATCCTCACCCCCTGCGCAGTAACTGACACCGACCCATGGGCCACCTCTCTTTCCATGTACTGTAACCAGCATCCTCACCCACTGAGCAGTAACTGACACCGACCCATGGGCCCCCTCTCTTTCCATGTACTGTAACCAGCATCCTCACCCCCTGAGCAGTAACTGACACTGGACATCGATGGACGTTAAAAAGTTGCTTCATTTTGTTAGTCTGATCCACAGACGTCTGGACCGGCCTTAATTTGGCCCAAACATAGACATGCATGACTGGTTCAAAAGTTTGGACAGTACAGTACAGTACAGTACAGTACAGTAAATAATAGTTGAGTATAGTTCAGTACAGTACAGTACAGTAAATAATAGTTGCATATAGTTCAGTACAGTACAGTAAATAATAGTTGAGTATAGTTCATTACAGTACAGTACAGTAAATAATAGTTGAGTATAGTTCATTACAGTACAGTACAGTAAATAATAGTTGCATATAGTTCAGTACAGTACAGTAAATAATAGTTGAGTATAGTCCAGTACAGTACAGTACAGTAAATAATAGTTGAGTATAGTCCAGTACAGTACAGTACAGTAAATAATAGTTGCATATAGTTCAGTACAGTACAGTACTGTAAATAATAGTTGAGTATAATTCAGTACAGCACAGTACAGTAAATAATAGTTGAGTATAGTCCAGTACAGTACAGTACAGTACAGTAAATAATAGTTGAGTATAGTTCAGTACAGTACAGTACAGTAAATAATAGTTGCATATAGTTCAGTACAGTACAGTAAATAATAGTTGAGTATAGTTCAACACAGTACAGTACAGTAAATAATAGTTCAGTATAGTTCAGTAAAGTACAGTACAGTAAATAATAGTTGCATATAGTTCAGTACAGTACAGTATAGTAAATAATAGTTGAGTATAGTTCAGTACAGTACAGTACAGTAAATAATAGTTGAGTATAGTTCAGCACAGTACAGTACAGTAAATAATAGTTGCATATAGTTCAGTACAGTACAGTACTGTAAATAATAGTTGAGTATAATTCAGTACAGCACAGTACAGGAAATAATAGTTGAGTATAGTCCAGTACAGTACAGTACAGTAAATAATAGTTAAGTATACTCCAGTACATTACAGTACAGTACAGTAAATAATAGTTGCATATAGTTCAGTACAGTACAGTAAATAATAGTTGCATATAGTTCAGTACAGTACAGTAAATAATAGTTGAGTATAGTTCAACACAGTACAGTACAATAAATAATAGTTCAGTATAGTTCAGTAAAGTACAGTACAGTAAATAATAGTTGCATATAGTTCAGTACAGTACAGTATAGTAAATAATAGTTCAGTATAGTTCAGTACAGTACAGTACAGTAAATAATAGTTGAGTATAGTTCAGTACAGTACAGTACTGTAAATAATAGTTGAGTATAATTCAGTACAGCACAGTACAGTAAATAATAGTTGAGTATAGTCCAGTACAGTACAGTACAGTAAATAATAGTTAAGTATACTCCAGTACATTACAGTACAGTACAGTACAGTAAATAATAGTTGCATATAGTTCAGTACAGTACAGTAAATAATAGTTGCATATAGTTCAGTACAGTAAATAATAGTTGAGTATAGTTCAGTACAGTACAGTAAATAATAGTTGAGTATAGTTCAGTACAGTAAATAATAGTTGAGTATAGTTCAGTACAGTAAATAATAGTTGAGTATAGTTCAGTACAGTAAATAATAGTTGCATATAGTTCAGTACAGTAAATAATAGTTGAGTATAGTTCATAATAATAGTTGCATATAGTTCAGTACAGTAAATAATAGTTGAGTATAGTTCAGTACAGTACAGTAAATAATAGTTGAGTATAGTTCAGTACAGTAAATAATAGTTGCATATAGTTCAGTACAGTAAATAATAGTTGAGTATAGTTCAGTACAGTACAGTAAATAATAGTTGAGTATAGTTCAGTACAGTACAGTAAATAATAGTTGAGTAAAGGTGACTGTGTTACAGGTGGCAGCTGTGCTTTGGTTCCTTTATTAACCATGAGACTGTGCAGACAGAGTGCACTACAGACTAAAGAGGAACTTCAAAACTAAAACTGGAGGATAAAAGCAGCATAACAGAACTTCTCTTTTACAAAACGAGAAGAGGTTTAACGAACGGAGAACAGGAAAAGGCTGCTTTGACCTCACTGACTGCTGTCTGTCTGTGTCTTTGTAAATGTTCTCTTTAATTGAGGCCCTCATTATCTCCAACTACTCTCCATCTCCTCTCTCCTACACACATTACACCCATGGATCCCAATCTCCAGCTAGCATCTCAGCATCCATTTAGACTTTTCCAACTTGTCACCAATCTTGCATACACTCCAAAAGGGTTCTTTGGCTGTCCCCATAGGAGAACCCTTTTGGGTTCCACTTCGAACCATCTGTGGAAAGGGTTTTTACATCAGTAACCAAAAGGGTTATTCAAAGGGTTCTCCTATGGGACAACCGAATAACCGTTTTAGGTTCTAGATAACCGTTTTAGGTTCCTTTTTTTCTAAGAGTGTAGGCACTTCCTTCCTGTCTTCTGAATTCAGTGTGTATTGCTATACTGTCTCTTCCTTATTGATTTAAGGGTTGTTGAACAATGTCATTATCAAGTCATCATACATTCCTCAACCTGATGTTAAAACTGCACATGCAAATTAGGTATTTAAAGTGTTAATTGTGTGGCCTGTTTTACAGTTAGAGGTTTGCTCTACTGGGAAGTGCCTGCCTTGAGGGCGTCATTATGTTGTTGTATTGATTCTGTGATAAAGACCTATTGAGCTTCTGGACATCAAGGTTAATACTGTACACAAAAGGACTGTTACTTAAAAGTATTAGTTCTTTGTCTAGCTAATACAGATTAGAACAAGGTTAGATTGTTCTGTGGCACCTTTGACAACTTTACCCCCCCCCCCCCCCCATGTCTATCAAGCTGACAGAACACAGCTATGAGGAAGTCATGAAAAGTGCAAACTGCATACAATAACCTCATCATTAAGAGTATGAAAACCAAATTGAGATAAAAAGTACATACATTCCACATTACTGCAGCTCCCACGTGCAATATGAAACGAATTAATTCAGAAAAAAACAGAAATTGTCTCTTGACACAAGAATGTGTAGTACAATAAACAGTTGAAAGAAGGCTAAATAGAGTTTTTCTAAATGTCCACTTTTTAACACACCCAAATCCAAGTAGCCTACCAGTTGTTGAACTGCGCGCATACATAATTTAAAGAACTTACCCATCTCCAACCACCACACACTTGATGGCTTGCATTTTCCAGGGGCGGATTTAACAACTTGTGAGTTTACACTTAGTAGGCAAGACAACAATGTAGAATCAGGTACAGTACAGGAAATACGTTTGCCTATCTTATCTTACCCACCGCCTCGACTCTCGCGTTTACTGTTGCGCAGAGCAGTTGAATGCAGCGAAGTTTATCATTGGGTCTACTGAAGCACATCTCTCATAGCAGGAAGTTGGCCTATGTGAAACTGTAATATTAATGTCCTTCAAATTTGATTAACAAAATGCTCAGTGAAGCTTTTAGAAGCGGACATTATGACCCACACTGACATTTGAGCAATATCTAGGCTATGACCTTATTGTCCCAACGCGAACACACTTTTTTCACCTAGGCTATGACAGTGTTATGCACTTCCGTTTTATTTTCACTAGATGGTGCCCTATATCAAGAAACTGGGCGCAGCGTTTGACAAGTAGCCTATACTCACACAAGTTATATAAACGGTGGACAACTAGCCTTTACTCACAAACGTTCTATGTTTATTGTTGCAGAAATCTGTAAATGAACATGAAAAAAAAGAAAAGGCTGCTTTTAGGCCTAGCTAAGAAGTAGTCAGTGAATTATATAATTTCACCTTTGATGCCTAGGGGTGCGTCGTAAAATGTGCTCTTGCTATCTTTTCCGATTTCAGATCACTCGTCTGTGTGCAGTAGTGCAGAATAACTGATGAATTTACGAACATGCATCACCCTTTGAATATGACCGGTTTCGGCAACAACAAAAAAAACGTAATTAAATTGTTGCAATCAGCACAGTTAGTCACAAACACTCTATAAAACATGAAAACAGCCTAACCAGCTCTGCTAGGGCGAGTAAAATGGTCAGATTGAGGTGTTCTCTCGTCCATGTCTGGAAGTAGCCAGCAAGCTAGCCAACTTTAGCCTATTAGCTTGGGTGCTTGATTGCCATTGTGAGGTCAGAACACTCGGATCAACCCTACTCCTTGGCCAGAGCATCCAGTGTGTGCTTTGAACGCCCCTCCCCCCAAGAGCGAAACAAACGCACCCTGGCACTCCAGAGTGTATGTACAAATGCACTCACAGTTTGAGTTGTGCAAGTCTGGGCATGGTACTTGACTTGAGGCGTCACAAGTGGCTTCCACCCCTGCCTGAAGCACTCTTCCCATCTACTGTACATGTCTACATGAGTGTTGTCAGAACGTAATTACTCTCTCATGACCTCATACATCTATTTATGAAGGTAAGCAATTGGTTGACCAATTAGTCTCCCCAGAGTTTCAATCTGTGGTTGTTTGAGTTCAGCACAAGGGATTTTCAAATTGCTTAAGGTCACTTATGTTGGATACATATTTACACTGACTGCCGAATAATTATGGATATTGTGCATTAGATCTATCTCGAATTGCACACACACACACACACACACACACACACACACACACACACACACACACACACACACACACACACACACACACACACACACACACACACACACACACACACACACACACACACACACACACACACACACACACACACACCTCTTTACTTGTACAGTATATGTATATTGTACAGTATATCAGTAACAGCACTGACTTTAGGTGGTCAGTTCATTATGTTTTGAGGATGCTATTGACGCTGTAGCTCATGTCCTTCTTGCAGTAGGCTACATGACTTCAACACTGACACATGTTTCCTGTTCCTTCACAGTCTCTCTCCAACACCTCCAACATGGGCAGCCAAAGAAAAGACAGCTTCCTCTGGGGAAAAGGTCAGGTTTTTATGTTTTACAGTCCATTTTGCAATTTAACATCCCTAATTAGGCTATATGATCTGGGGATTAACACCATGAACAATGCATGAGTGTCTTTATGTAAGATGATGAAGTGTTGAAGTGTCAGTAGACAATGGGGGTTTGACTTGTTGCTGTGAATATCTTACTTGAGAAATGAAAATGAAATACACTAATAAGAAAGTGTACTGATATAGTACCTGTCTTCACAATAAATATTCACTACCGTCTACAGTGACTATTGTGCTTTCAGTCTCTTTACCTTGACCTATATACGCTATGGTATAAAGTCAGCAGTGTTCAACGGATTCAAATGGTTTGTTTTGATCACTTTTACCACAGTGATGAATGTTATTCACTTTATTATAGTATCACCTGACTTTATAGAGACATATTGCTGTCATATAGCCTTTATATACCTCAAGTTCTCATTACTGACTATCACATAATGTTCAGAGGCGTTGTTCACAGTATAGTGTTCAACAATCTAATTGCCAAGATAGATGGAGTTTGGTGATGTTGTATTATCTAGATAATGTTGTATTGTCTAGTTATAATGTTGTATCGTCTAGTTATAATGTTGTATTTTCTAGTTATAATGTTGTATTATCTAGTTAATGTTGTATTGTCTAGTTATAATGTTGTATTTTCTAGTTATAATGTTGTATTGTGTAATTATAATGTTGTTTTGTCTAGTTATAATGTTGTATTGTCTAGTTATAATGTTGTATTGTGTAATTATAATGTTGTTTTGTCTAGTTAAAATGTTGTACTATCTAGTTAATGTTGTATTATCTAGTTAATGTTGTATTGTCTAGTTATAATGTTGTGTTGCCTAGTTATAATGTTGTATTGTCTAGTTATAATGTTGTCTGGTCTAGTTATAATTTTGTATTGTCTAGTTATAATGTTGTATGGTCTAGTTAGAAATGTTGTATTGTCTAATTATATTGTTGTATTGTCTAGTTAGAATGTTGTATTGTGTAGTTATATTGTTGTATTGTGTAGTTATAATTTTGTATTGTCTAGTTATAGTGTTGTGTTGTCTAGTTATAATGTTGTATGGTCTAGTTAGAATGTTGTATTGTCTAATTATATTGCTGTATTGTCTAGTTATAATGTTGTATTGTCTAGTTATGTTGTTTTATTGTGTAATTAAAATGTTGTATTGTCTAGTTATAATGTTGCGTTGTCTAGTTATAATGTTGTGTTGTCTAGTTATATTGTTGTATTGTCTAGTTATAATGTTGCGTTGTCTAGTTATAATGTTGTGTTGTCTAGTCATATTGTTGTATTGTCTAGTTATAATGTTGTGTTGTCTAGTTATAATGTTGTGTTGTCTAGTTATAATGTTGTATTGTCTAGTTATAATGTTGTATTGTCCAGTTATATTGTTTTATTGTTTAATTATAATGTTGTATTGTCTAGTTATATTGTTGTATTGTCTAGTTATAATGTTGTATTGTCTAGTTATTGTCACACCCTGGTCGTAGTATACTGTGTTTGTTGTTCACCAGATAGGCTGTATAGATTTCCATGTTCCGTTTGTCATTTTGTATTGTTAGTTATTTCATGTCGAGTTCCCTTTCATTAAAGAACATGAATAACCACCACGCTGCATTTTGGTCCGCTTCTCCATCGACAGACGAGAACCGTTACAGAATCACCCACCACAACGGGACCAAGCGGCGTGGTAACAGGCAACAGCAACAGCAGGAGCAACAAAGAGAGGAATGGACATGGGAGCAAAATCTGGACTACACTACTTGGGAGGAAATAGACAGGTGGGCGGTCAACCCTGGGAGAGTGCCGGAGCCCGCCTGGGATTCGATGGAGCAGTGTGCGTAAGGTTACGAGAGAATGAGGTTGACGAAGCAAGCACGGCGGCGTGGAAGGAAGCCCGAGAGTCAGCCCCAAAAATTTCTTGGGGGGGGGGGGCCTCAGGGAGAGTGTGGCAGAGTCAGGAGTCAGACCTGAGCCAACTCTCCCTGTTTATTGTGAGGAGCCAAGGAGGAGACCAGAACCAGAGCCGGTGTTGGAGGTGAGCGAAGCAGAGACTGTGAAGGAGTTAATGGGGAAATTGGAGGAGAGAGTAATGAGGGAGTTGCTGTGTTGGTGCTTTAAGCATGGAATTTGCCCGACGGAGCGTGTCGGGGATTTGATGGCACCTGGGTCAGCGCTCCATACTCGTCCTGAGGTGCGTGTTAGTCGGATGGTGAAGATGGTGCCAGCCTCACGCACCAGGCCTTCTGTGCACCTCCCTAGCCTTGCACCCCCTGTGCCAGCACTGCTCTCAAGATCTCCAGTATGCCTTCACGGTCTAGCCCATCCTGTGCCACCTTCACACACCAGCCCTCCGGTGGCAGCTCCCCGCACCAGGTTTCCTGTGCGTGTCCTCGGCCCAGTACCACCAGTGCCAGCACCACACATCAGGCCTACAGTGCGCCTCGCCTCTCCAGCGCTGCCGGAGCCTTCCTCCTCTCCTGCGCTGCCGGAGTCTCCCGCCTGATCAGCGCTGCCAGAGCCTTCCTCCTCTCCTGCGCTGCTGGAGTCTCCCGCCTGTTTAGCACTGCCAGAGCCTTCCGCCTTTACAGCGCTGCCGGAGTCTTCTGCCTGTTTAGCGCAGCCAGAGCTGTCAGCCTGCATGGAGCAGCCAGAGCTGCCAGTCTGCATGGTGCAGCCAGAGCTGCCAGTCTGCATGGAGCAGCCAGAGCTGCCAGTCTGCAAGGAGCTGCCAGTCTGCAAGGAGCTGCCAGTCTGCATGGAGCAGCCAGAGCCGCCAGTCAGCATGGAGCAGCCAGAGCTGCCAGTCAGCATGGAGCAGCCAGAACCGCCAGCCAGCCAGGATCTGCCGGATCCAACTACCTGCCTGAGCTTCCTCTCAGTGCTGAGATTCCTCTCAGTGCTGGGCTTCCTCTCAGTGCTGAGCTTTCCATCAGTACTGAGCTTCCCCTCAGTGCTGAGCTTCCCATCAGTCCCGAGCTTCCCCTCAGTCCCGAGCTTCCCCTCAGTCCCGAGCTGCCTCAGTCCCGAGCTGCCCCTCAGTCCAGTGGGGTTCTGGGTGAGGACTACTAGGACATGGTCGGCGGCGAGGGTGGACTATCCAAGGACGCGAGGAGGAGGGACTAAGACATTGATAGAGTGGGGTCCACGTCCTGTGCCGGAGCCGCCACCATGGACAGACGCCCACCCAGACCCTCCCCTATGGTTTTGGTGTGCGTCCGGGAGTCCGCACCTTAGGGGGGGGGGGGTGTTCTGTCACACCCTGGTCGTAGTATAATGGGTTTGTTGTTCACCAGATAGGCTGTATAGGTTTCCACGTTCCGTTTGTCATTTTGTATTGTTAGTTATTTCATGTCGAGTTCCCTTTCATTAAAGAACATGAATAACCACCACGCTGCATTTTGGTCCGCTTCTCCTTCGACAGACGAGAACCGTTACAGTTATATTGTTTTATTGTGTAATCATAATGTTGTATTGTCTAGTTATAATGTTGTGTTGTCTAGTTATAATGTTGTGTTGTCTAGTTATATTGTTTTATTGTCTAGTTAATGTTGTGTTGTCTAGTTATAAGTTTGTGTTGTCTAGTTATAATGTTGTATTGTCTAGTTAATGTTGTGTTGTCTAGTTATAATGTTGTATTGTCTAGTTATAATGTTGTGTTGTCTAGTTATAATGTTGTGTTGTCTAGTTATAACCTGAAAAGGGAGTAATGAATATCCCTCATCTAAAAACCGTGAGAAACTGTTATGAGGACAAGACTAGAGCAGTGGACATTACTGGGGCACATTCTATAAAAAGCTGAAGTTCAGCAGTTATATTTAGCTAGTGCTGAGAAGTGCAGTATGTTGAGTTACTGTATGCTAGAGTTGGTGTGAGGGTGGTTGTCAAGGCACATTTCTGACACCTTTGATATGTTCAGTGTATACAGGAAGATGTCTCAATTAGGTCTCAGGGGTTTTGTCCGACTGCTTCATTTATGCATTGGATGATAATGATGGTTTCATCTGTATGTTTGTTTTTGTGTGTATAATCAATTCTACAGCTTCCACAATACTTAGCTCAATGGAGAGGCAGGAGATAGACACCATGAAGTTTCATAAAAGTGACCTATTAGATGACATTCAGGTACAGTAAATCATCCTCTCGACCAGGGCTCTTTTTGTACAGTCAAAATGCTTTATGAAACTGCATTTTGCCAGAATAAAACTAACTGTATTGTGACATTACCTACAACAGTTATTACATTCACAAAAGCCTCCCTCAAAAGTTACAACATCTCAGAAACATCCAGTTTTATGTGTTGACTGACCCTGTACCTCTGTATGTGCCAAGGGCTTGAGTCAGCTATGGCTAAAATACCACATACTTTCATCTCATCCCTTTGACATCATTTCCCCTTGTGTAGAAGCTGAGGTTGGAGATTGACAGCGTCATGACGGAAATCCACAACATTGAGGCGGACGAGGAGAAGTAAGTTAGAGCTTGCACAATGGCTCATTCGGATAGGTTACCATTGACCAGTAGGCCTCTTCCTCTGTGGGAGAGTTAGCTACAGTAACACTTGGCAGTGTGTTGTAGCTTCTTTTGAATCTATCACAGTACAAACACCAGATCAACAATACCCCCTGACATCCATCTTGACAAAGAGGCCCCTCTCACATCTCTGACGTCCTATCCCTCCCTAAGAAAGAAAGGTAGGGAGGCATAGCCGCGGGAAGTAGTGATGCAACCTTGCCCATAAGTGGGCTCTGGGGGCGTTGTCTTCAAGAACAAGAACAAATTCTGCCCCCCATCTGTACGGCCCCTCTGTATATGTGTGTTTCCTGTTTCTTCACTAGCAGCTACAGGAATGTGGTAAAATTCTTATATGTCAGCAGCATGAAACACTGAGACATGTTCCAGGCAGGACAACCCCAGCTTCCTTTAATTGTCTCACTCTCACTGTGTGTCATCTCTTATGCAGTGGACACTAGTATAACGCCCGTGGGTAAAAGTGGTGTCATTAACCTTTGTCAATATTAACATTTGTCATAATATTCTGTTTTGTCTTTGTCTCTCTTCAGCAAAAATGTTGTGAGAAACAAGAGGTTCTTATGTGGGAAAAAGAAATTCAACATGGACCATAAAAAGGTGAGCTCATTTCACACACTGTAATTAGAGCCCTTAGTTTTTCCTGGTGAGGTTCTCTGGTAAGACAAAGTCATAACATTACTGAATATGGAATACACTAAACACAAATACATACGGATCAGATATGTACCGAAATGTGAAGTGCTTAAATTATAGAATTTAAGTTGTAAAGATCTGTATAGTTATCACATCTCTACTGAAGGAGGCTTGCCACAGCTAGAAGTTTAAATAGTTAACTGCAAGATGACAGAACAAATAATCTGACACAAACTAATGAATGCTGAGCGAGTGACGTGACTTATGTGCAGAAGTGGAACTGTGCGGAGGCAGAGAGAGGGGGAGAGAAAACGAGAGAGAACCACATCCTGTTCCGTGAAGAGGAGCGAAGGCGCACGCTCCTGCTCAAACCACAAACACCCTCCTTTCCTCTCATCTGACGAGAGGCCAAAACAATCATATAAAGTCCCCTTGGCCTGTATGACCACCCTGGAGATAAGCCTGGCCTGTATGACCACCCTGGAGACAAGCCTGGCCTGTATGACCACCCTGGAGACAAGCCTGGCCTGTATGACCACCCTGGAGATAAGCATGGCCTGTATGACCACCCTGGAGACAAGCCTGGCCTGTATGACCACCCTGGAGATAAGCCTGTATGACCACCCTGGAGATAAGCCTGGCCTGTATGACCACCCTGGAGATAAGCCTGGCCTGTATGACCACCCTGGAGATAAGCCTGTATGACCACCCTGGAGATAAGCCTGGCCTGTATGACCACCCTGGAGATAAGCCTGTATGACCACCCTGGAGACAAGCCTGGCCTGTATGACCACCCTGGAGACAAGCCTGGCCTGTATGACCACCCTGGAGATAAGCCTGGCCTGTATGACCACCCTGGAGAAAAGCCTGTATGACCACCCTGGAGACAAGCCTGGCCTGTATGACCACCCTGGAGACAAGCCTGGCCTGTATGACCACCCTGGAGAAAGGCCTGGCCTGTATGACCACCCTGGAGGAAAGCCTGGCCTGTATGACCATCCTGGAGAAAAGCCTGTATGACCACCCTGGAGAAAAGCCTGGCCTGTATGACCACCCTGGAGACAAGCCTGGCCTGTATGACCACCCTGGAGATAAGCCTGGCCTGTATGACCACCCTGGAGACAAGCCTGTATGACCACCCTGGAGAAAAGCCTGTATGACCACCCTGGAGACAAGCCTGGCCTGTATGACCACCCTGGAGATAAGCCTGGCCTGTATGACCACCCTGGAGATAAGCATGGCCTGTATGACCACCCTGGAGACAAGCCTGGCCTGTATGACCACCCTGGAGATAAGCCTGGCCTGTATGACCACCCTGGAGAAAAGCCTGTATGACCACCCTGGAGAAAAGCCTGTATGACCACCCTGGAGACAAGCCTGGCCTGTATGACCACCCTGGAGATAAGCCTGGCCTGTATGACCACCCTGGAGAAAAGCCTGGCCTGTATGACCACCCTGGAGACAAGCCTGGCCTGTATGACCACCCTGGAGATAAGCCTGGCCTATATGACCACCCTGGAGAAAAGCCTGGATGACCACCCTGGAGACAAGCCTGGCCTGTATGACCACCCTGGAGACAAGCCTGGCCTGTATGACCACCCTGGAGATAAGCCTGGCCACCCTGGAGAAAGCCTATGACCACCCTGGAGAAAAGCCTGGCCTGTATGACCACCCTGGAGAAAAGCCTGTATGACCACCCTGGAGACAAGCCTGGCCTGTATGAACCCTGGAGATAAGCCTGGCCTGTATGACCACCCTGGAGACAAGCCTGGCCTGTATGACCACCCTGGAGATAAGCCTGGCCTGTATGACCACCCTGGAGAAAAGCCTGTATGACCACCCTGGAGACAAGCCTGGCCTGTATGACCACCCTGGAGAAAAGCCTGTATGACCACCCTGGAGACAAGCCTGGCCTGTATGACCACCCTGGAGATAAGCCTGGCCTGTATGACCACCCTGGAGAAAAGCCTGTATGACCACCCTGGAGACAAGCCTGGCCTGTATGACCACCCTGGAGACAAGCCTGGCCTGTATGACCACCCTGGAGACAAGCCTGGCCTGTATGACCACCCTGGAGAAAAGCCTGGCCTGTATGACCACCCTGGAGAAAAGCCTGTATGACCACCCTGGAGAAAAGCCTGGCCTGTATGACCACCCTGGAGGAAAGCCTGGCCTGTATGACCACCCTGGAGATAAGCCTGGCCTGTATGACCATCCTGGAGAAAAGCCTGTATGACCACCCTGGAGACAAGCCTGGCCTGTATGACCACCCTGGAGACAAGCCTGGCCTGTATGACCACCCTGGAGAAAAGCTTGTATGACCACCCTGGAGAAAAGCCTGGCCTATATGACCACCCTGGAGAAAAGCTTGGCCTGTATGACCACCCTAGAGAAAAGCCTGGCCTGTATGACCACCCTGGAGGAAAGCCTGGCCTGTATGACCATCCTGGAGAAAAGCCTGGCCTGTATGACCACCCTGGAGACAAGCCTGGCCTGTATGACCACCCTGGAGACAAGCCTGGCCTATATGACCACCCTGGAGAAAAGCCTGGCCTGTATGACCACCCTGGAGACAAGCCTGACCTGTATGACCACCCTGGAGAAAAGCCTGACCTGTATGACCACCCTGGAGAAAAGCCTGGCCTGTATGACCACCCTGGAGACAAGCCTGGCCTATATGACCACCCAGGCGAAAAACCTGACCTGTATGACCACCCTGGAGAAAAGCCTGGCCTGTATGACCACCCTGGAGAAAAGCCTGGCCTGTATGACCACCCTGGAGACAAGCCTGGCCTATATGACCACCCTGGAGAAAAACCTGACCTGTATGACCACCCTGGAGAAAAGCCTGGCCTGTATGACCACCCTGGAGACAATCCTGGCCTGTATGACCACCCTGGAGACAAGCCTGGCCTATATGACCACCCTGGAAAAAAACCTGACCTGTATGACCACCCTGGAGAAAAGCCTGGCCTGTATGACCACCCTGAAGACAAGCCTGGCCTATATGACCACCCTGGAGAAAAGCCTGGCCTGTATGACCACCCTGGAGACAAGCCTGACCTGTATGACCACCCTGGATGACCACCCTGGAGAAAAGCCTGACCTGTATGACCACCCTGGAGAAAAGCCTGGCCTGTATGACCACCCTGGAGACAAGCCTGGCCTATATGACCACCCAGGAGAAAAGCCTGACCTGTATGACCACCCTGGAGAAAACCCTGGCCTGTATGACCACCCTGGAGAAAAGCCTGGCCTGTATGACCACCCTGGAGACAAGCCTGGCCTATATGACCACCCTGGCGAAAAACCTGACCTGTATGACCACCCTGGAGAAAAGCCTGGCCTGTATGACCACCCTGGAGACAATCCTGGCCTGTATGACCACCCTGGAGACAAGCCTGGCCTATATGACCACCCTGGAAAAAAACCTGACCTGTATGACCACCCTGGAGAAAAGCCTGGCCTGTATTACCACCCTGGAGAAAAGCCTGGCCTGTATGACCACCCTGGAGACAAGCCTGGCCTGTATGACCACCCTGGAGACAAGCCTGGCCTGTATGACCACCCTGGAGACAAGCCTGGCCTGTATGACCACCCTGGAGACAAGCCTGGCCTGTATGATCACCCTGGAGACAAGCCTGGCCTGTATGACCACCCTGGAGACAAGCCTGGCCTGTATGACCACCCTGGAGACAAGCCTGGCCTGTATGACCACCCTGGAGACAAGCCTGGCCTGTATGACCACCCTGGAGACAAGCCTGGCCTGTATAACCACCCTGGAGACAAGCCTGGCCTGTATGACCACCCTGGAGACAAGCCTGGCCTGTATAACCACCTTGGAGACAAGCATGGCCTGTATGACCACCCTGGAGACAAGCCTGGCCTGTATGACCACCTTGGAGACAAGCCTGGCCTGTATGACCACCCTGGAGACAAGCCTGACCTGTATGACCACCCTGGAGAAAAGCCTGGCCTGTATGACCACCCTGGAGACAAGCCTGGCCTATATGACCACCCTGGAGAAAAGCCTGGCCTGTATGACCACCCTGGAGACAAGCCTGACCTGTATGACCACCCTGGAGAAAAGCCTGACCTGTATGCCCACCCTGGAGAAAAGCCTGGCCTGTATGACCACCCTGGAGACAAGCCTGGCCTATATGACCACCCAGGCGAAAAACCTGACCTGTATGACCACCCTGGAGAAAACCCTGGCCTGTATGACCACCCTGGAGAAAAGCCTGGCCTGTATGACCACCCTGGAGACAAGCCTGGCCTATATGACCACCCTGGCGAAAAACCTGACCTGTATGACCACCCTGGAGAAAAGCCTGGCCTGTATGACCACCCTGGAGACAAGCCTGGCCTGTATGACCACCCTGGAGACAAGCCTGGCCTATATGACCACCCTGGCAAAAAACCTGACCTGTATGACCACCCTGGAGAAAAGCCTGGCCTGTATGACCATCCTGGAGAAAAGCCTGGCCTGTATGACCACCCTGGAGAAAAGCCTGGCCTGTATGACCACCCTGGAGACAAGCCTGGCCTATATGACCACCCTGGCAAAAAACCTGACCTGTATGACCACCCTGGAGAAAAGCCTGGCCTGTATGACCACCCTGGAGACAAGCCTGGCCTGGATGACCACCCTGGAGAAAAGCCTGTATGACCACCCTGGAGAAAAGCCTGGCCTGTATGACCACCCTGGAGAAAAGCCTGGCCTGTATTACCACCCTGGAGAAAAGCCTGGCCTGTATGACCACCCTGGAGACAAGCCTGGCCTGTATAACCACCCTGGAGACAAGCCTGGCCTGTATGACCACCCTGGAGACAAGCATGGCCTGTATGACCACCCTGGAGACAAGCCTGGCCTGTATGATCACCCTGGAGACAAGCCTGGCCTGTATGACCACCCTGGAGACAAGCCTGGCCTGTATGACCACCTTGGAGACAAGCCTGGCCTGTATGACCACCCTGGAGACAAGCCTGGCCTGTATGACCACCCTGGAGACAAGCCTGGCCTGTATAACCACCCTGGAGACAAGCCTGGCCTGTATGACCACCCTGGAGACAAGCCTGGCCTGTATAACCACCTTGGAGACAAGCATGGCCTGTATGACCACCCTGGAGACAAGCCTGGCCTGTATGACCACCTTGGAGACAAGCCTGGCCTGTATGACCACCCTGGAGACAAGCCTGGCCTGTATGACCACCCTGGAGACAAGCCTGGCCTGTATAACCACCCTGGAGACAAGCCTGGCCTGTATGACCACCCTGGAGACAAGCCTGGCCTGTATGACCACCCTGGAGACAAGCCTGGCCTATGTTACTGCCCTGGAGAAAAGCCTGGCCTGTATGACCACCTTGGAGACAAGCCTGGCCTGTATGACCACCCTGGAGACAAGCCTGGCCTATGTTACCGCCCTGGAGACAAGCCTGGCCTGTATGACCACCTTGGAGACAAGCCTGGCCTGTATGACCACCCTGGAGACAAGCCTGGCCTGTATGACCACCTTGGAGACAAGCCTGGCCTGTATGACCACCTTGGAGACAAGCCTGGCCTGTATGACCACCCTGGAGACAAGCCTGGCCTATGTTACCGCCCTGGAGAAAAGCCTATGTTTGTGTGCAGAGGCTAGAGATCCAGTCAAGCAGACCATTGGTTTCTTTAGCTGGAAGCTCTGCATTGTTTAGATATAAGAAGATATATTGCTTCCGGTGGCTCTCTCAGAATGGCAGACAATGCATACAGAATATTTAGTATGTGCATGACCACTACTGCACATCACAGTGCTTTGGACATCATTATGATTTCTGCAATTTTTTAAATTCCACATACAAGTATGCGTTAATGCATTCATATCTTCCAAGTTCATATATGTTCATTGACTTGTCATGGCCTCTTCCCCCCAGGGTATTCAGTACCTGGTTGACAATGACCTGTTGGAGTGGACAGCAGAGGCAGTGGCTGAGTTCCTATACAAAGAGGAAGGACTGAACAAGACAGCAATTGGGAACTTTTTAGGAGAGAGGTACACAATGCTTCTGGACATGACCAGAATAATGATGGCTTTGTTGATGGGGATAATGATGACTGTCATAACCACTCACTATCTCAATAATCTCCATATCACTGATTTGACTCTTGTTTGTGTTCATGTAGGGAGGAAATGCACCTTCAAACTCTGAAAGCCTTTGTAGAACTACACGAGTTCTCCGACCTGAATCTGGTGCAGGCACTGAGGTTAGTGCTGCAATACACTGGTGCATCTCTTACACTCATACATGAATATATTCTCATTATTATATTAATTTCCACAGTAAATCCTGTCTGATCCCTGTCTGTTCCCTGGCTCATCCCTGTAGGCAGTTCCTGTGGAGTTTCCGTCTCCCTGGAGAAGCCCAGAAGATTGATAGGATGATGGAGGCATTCGCTACACGCTACTGTGACTGTAATGCAGGGGTCTTCCAGTCAACAGGTACTGTACAGTACTGTAGTGCACAGGAAGCAGCCTCCTCTACCATGCTGCTGACTCCCTACACTGACAGATCAGCAAGACAGATGGGGGGGGGGGGGGTTGAGGAGTACATTTTGAGGCATATTAAAATCATTTCACAAAGGCGTTGCTGATTAAGGATGCAAATACATATCATTGACCAAACAGTAAGGAAATGTGTGGGTGTTTCAAACAGACACCTGCTACATCCTGTCCTTTGCCGTCATCATGCTGAACACCAGTCTCCATAACCCCAATGTGAAGGTCAAGCCCACTCTGGAGTGCTTCTTCAGTATGAACAGAGGCATCAACAACGAGGGTGACCTGCCCAACGACCTGCTCATGGTGAGGCCTCAGGGGTCAGAGGTCAGGAGTTAACTCCACTCTCAGAATGTGACCCCTATTTGGTTGTTGTTGTCTGTAGCTGTAGTTAACTCTCATCTACTACCTCATTAAATCCAGAAACTCTATGAGAGCATTCGGAACGAGCCGTTCAAAATTCCAGAGGATGATGGGAACGACCTCACACACACCTTCTTCAACCCGGACAGAGAGGGTTGGCTGCTCAAAATGGGTGAGATGATTAGCAGTATAACTAGCTGAGGGAATTGTCTTAGAACTGTGCCAAGCATTAAAAATAAGCTTACCACTGAATGATCTGATTTCCTTTATGGAGCGTGTTGGATGTAGAGTTTTATGATTAAACGTTTTATTTGTGTAATGAAATGTTAACCTTTCCTCTCTGCAGGAGGAAGGGTGAAAACATGGAAGAGGCGGTGGTTTATTTTGACAGACAGCTGTCTGTACTACTTTGAGTATACCACAGTGAGTATGCTATACCCCCGACTTTGTCATAGGGTTTGCCAATAATGGGATTTAGGATAAAATATGGTAGTAGTTACTGCTAAGTGATAGTTCTTGACCAAAGCATCTCTCTCTCCTCCTCCCTCAGGATAAAGACCCCATAGGGATCATTCCCCTTGAGAACCTCTGTGTAAGAGAGATACAAGACTCTACCAAACAGGTACAGTGTATTCCACTGACTGCATACTTCTTTCTAAGGTTTATGGCAGTGCCACCTGTTCTATGGTGTTTTAGTCTCATAGTCTGCGCAGAAGTCACATTTACAGAAGCTACTCTCTTAGCTGTTACGGCACTGTATGACTCATAGCCTCCGTATGAGAAAGGAAGGTTTTAACTGGAAGATTAGGAGTAATTAGACCAATTTACTATGGGATCATTTCCTTTAAAAAAAATAAGTTATTACCAGTAATTTGGCCTGGGCAGGTGTTTTGTGAACATTTGTATGCATGTGTGTGCTTCTTTGTGAGCAGTACTGTCTAGAGATCTACAACCCCAGAGGGCAGAAGATCAAGGCGTGCAAGACAGAGAACGGAGGCAGGGTGGTGGAGGGGAAACACCAGTCCTACAGGATGAGTGCAGCCACAGCAGATGAGAGAGATGACTGGATAGGCTCCATCAGGTCAGACACCTCAACCCAGGCTTAACACATACCTGTACTACACGCCATACACTTCACACATGACATCCCAAATGACAGTTGTGTCCTGGCACCAGGACACAACTGGCAATCAATAGGATAAAGTGAACTTGATGATTATCATTTGGACACTTGTCTTATTCTTCTCTCTGTCTTTCCCTCAGAGCAAGTATCACCAAGGATTCCTTCTATGACCTGGTGTCATTGCGCAAGAGGAAAGTCATCAACAACAATGCTTCACAGGACTGAGACATCAGACATGATATAAAGCATCATGGGAATTGAGCCCGGTAATGATCTGTAGAGGTCCCTCTCCGTAGCAGAAATGCTTGGAAATGATAGACTGGTTCAAGTACATAGACATGGCGCTTAACGTTACAGTGCTGTACAGTACAGCATTAGTGCAATACTGTAACTCAGAATGAAAAAAGATCATTGTGACCTGTGTGTGGTTTGAAGCTGTCAAACCAGAAACTCCCCATACCTCATACTGTAGGTCTAATTTTATGGTTGAAGTTAGAGTCACTCAGTCTGTTCAATTACTAATAGAAAGTCATTTCTGTCAATATTTATTAGAAATAAGAATTTAAAAGTACATGGGAGAGAGTTGCAAACCAAAATAGGGGTGTAGCACTGTAAGAATAATGCATCATTCTATAAGGACAGATTTGAACATGTAATGTATAATGTAAAGTTACTAAAATGTAGTTGTACATAGTTATAGTTGATTATGTACCATGAGCATAGAACAAAGGAACTATCAGGTAAGCATTACGGAAATGCTCCACCTTTTCACCTTGCACCAGGCTCAGCGATTTCAGTTCCTAGTAAGCCTCTGTACTACTAGTCTTTTCCTCTCCCAAGCCTATAGAATTCCTGTTACGTGGACACAAAACTTCAACACTGATTCAGTGTTGCGAGGTTCTTCCATTGTCTTAGAGGCATTGTATAAATATTTTTTGAAATATGTATGGATTTATTTTTCAACTCCTAACAGACGTATTTTGTAAATACTGTATTATAATAGAAAGTTATTTTGCACATTGCCTTTAAAGTACAGACAGTGATAATACACACGTCTGTATACATGCCTTAATAATGTTGAATTGTCATGCCCTGACCTTAGTTATCTTTGACCTTAGTTATCTGACCTTAGTTATCTTTTCTTTATTATTTTGGTTAGGTCAGGTTGTGACAAGGGTGGTATGTGTGTTTGTCTTGTCTAGGGTTTTTGTACATCTATTGGGTTTTGGTTTGTCTAGGTAAATGTAGGTCTATGGTGGCCTGAATTGGTTCCCAATCAGAGGCAGCTGTTTATTGTTGTCTCTGATTGGGGATCCTATTTAGGTTGCCATTTTCCATTTTGGTTTTGTGGGTTATTGTCTGTGTAGTTGCATGTCAGTAGTCGTGTGTATAGCTTCACGTTATGACGAAATTGACATGAATAAATAATACATGCATATTTTATTATAAATATGTGTGTACTTTCACAACAGATGACAGATAGTAGCAGATTATAATTATATCAAACGGGCCTAAAAAGCGGGACTGAAGACCTTTCTCTTCAGGAGGGCTCTATGTTGATAGCGGTGCTCATTGGTTTCATTGTCCCTTGTGGCGTCAGCTGTGTTCTTTGTGTCAGTTTCCCTGTCCATTTTATATTTATTCTGTATAATGAAATGCACTTTACAAATGTAATACACATTCTTATTATAAATATCTTAGATATATACTGAACGAAAATATAAACGCAACATATAAAGTGATCGCAGACAAGTTCAAAATGTTCTACATTTTTATTTTCGCAAATTTGTTTACATCCCTGTCAGTGTTTCTTCTTTGCCAAGATAATCCATCCACCTGACAGGTGGGGCATATCAAGAAGCATATTAAACAGCATGATCATTACACAGGTGAATCTTGTGCTGCGGACAATTAAAGGCCACTCTAAAATATGTTACACAACACAATGCCACAGATGTTTCAAGTTTTGAGGGAGCGTGCAATTGGCATGCTGACTGCAGGAATGTCCACCAGAGCTGTTGCCAGAGAATTTAATGCTTGTTTCTCTACCATAAGCCGCCTCCAATGTCGTTTTAGAGATTTTGGCAGTACGTCCAACCGGCCTCACAACCACAGACCACGTGTAACCACGCCAGACCAGGACCTTCACCTGCGGGATCGTCTGCGACCAGCCACAGCTGATTAAACTATGGGTTTGCACAACCAAATAATTTCTGCACGAACTGTCAGAAACCATCTTAAGGAAGCTCATCTGCATGCTCGTCATCCTCACCAGGGTCTTGACCTGACTGCAGTTTGGCATCTTAACCAACTTCAGTGGTAAATGCTCACCTTCGATGGCCACTGGCACACTCGAGAAGTGTGCTCTTCACGGATGAATCACGGTTTCAACTGTACTGGGGAGATGGCAGACAGTGTGTATGGCGTCGTGTGGGCACAGTGCCCCATGGTGGCAGTGGGTTTATGGTATGGGCAGGCATAAGCTACAGACAACGAACACGATTGCATTTTATGTAAATGTCAATTTGAATGCAGAGATACCATGACGAGATCCCGAGGCCCATTGTCGTGCCATTCATCCGCCGCCATCACCTCATGTTTCAGCAGGATAATGCACGGCCCCATGTTGCTAGGATCTACACAACTCCTGGAAGCTGAAAATGTCCCTGTTCTTCCATGACCTGCATACTAACCAGACATGTCACCCATTGAGCATGAGTTTGGGACAATCTGGATTGACGTGTCCAACAGCGTGATCCAGTTCCCACATCAGAGGAGTGCGACAACATTCCACAGGCCACAATCAACAGCTTTAGAAACTCTATGCGAAGGAGTTTTGTCATGCTGCATGAGGCAAATGGTGGTCACACCAGATTTGATGGTTTTCTGATACACACCCTTACCTTTTCTGAAAGGTATCTGTGACTGACATATGCGTATCTGCATTCCCAATCATGTGAAATCCATAGATTAGAGCGTAATGAATTTATTTCAATTGACTGATTTACTTTTATGAACTGTAACTCAGTAAAATCTTTGAAATTGTTGCATGTTTCGTTTATATTTTTTGTTCAGTGTAAAATCTAATTAAGTACAGTTTTAAACCATTTTTATTATTTAGTGATACAAATTTAATCAACCTGATATTGTTCAACACAAATAAGGAAAAACACAATGATATTATCGAAGAAAACTCTATTTGAATTTCTAAAATATCCAGTAGATGGTGCCAGATTATAATCTGTTGTTGGTTTTCAGTTTTCAATACTAGATGTCATAGTTTAATAACTCATCCATATGCTTTATGTCTCCTATGACATGGGAAAATATATTTTAGCAACCCAAATGCACAGCTCCTAATGGAGAAACATTGAATCATGTCAATGTTAATGTGTTTTTTTTTTGCATCATGTGATGAAAGATGCATCATACCGGCTGTATTTCTCTATTTTGAAAGTTATACATCTTGAAAACATTTTGGGACTATATCAGCAATGGACTAATGAACCAAATACCAAAATATTGTTTTTGGGTAGGGTTTTCCTTTAAGTGCTGTATTTCTACTGTGAAATGAGGCCTGCATCTGTGGTACGAAAAACACAAGCATCCTTCCTGTGCACATCAGTTCCTGTGTGCATGTGTATCTGTCATAGGGCTGTGGTTCTGCTCTGAGGTTACTATAGCCCTTATGCAGATATGAGAGACAAAACAAACAGGGAGGAGAGAGTTGATGCAGGGAGTGATACACTAACCCTCCCCACGTGTGACAGCAACATCCATGAAGAGGGCTACTGTAATATACACAGTATGTTGTAAGTCCTCTCTCACGCACAGTTAAATATACAGTACTGTATGTCCACACACAATATGCAGTACACCGTTTGAGTGAAGGTACCGTAAGCATAGAATACAACCTTATGAAACCTTTCCCTAAAGCTTTACAGGCAAGAGTGAACCAAAGAAATGTCTATATGCTTTTTGTAAAAGTGAATTCTCACATAAATTTCTCTTCAAACAAGGGTGGGAATAAAAACACTGATGCACCCAGAGAGAGAGAAAAAACAGCTATCAACTGCACTTATTATACCGGCAGCCAAAACATGTGTTACCCACCCAAACCATATCTACAACTAGCAGAGTTATGATTAATCGGAGCTCATGCATATTCATCCATTACTTCGACAAATCTACAGATAAGATAGTGGCAGGAAATGTTATCTAAAGGTTGCGCAAGAAAAATATGATCATGTCCAAAAACACAAAATCACATGACAGTGGAGAAGAGAACTTGATTTAGCAAAACTATCTACATGTCCTCTGTAAATGATTGCAAAACTATCTACATGTCCTCTGTAAATGATTGCAAAACTATCTACATGTCCTCTGTAAATGATTGCAAAACAAAATACAAAAGTTGTTTTTAATATTATGATTTCATATAAAACAACAGTCAAATGATTGCACCTCAGAAATGATAGGAAGTCAAAACTATCTACATGTCAAATGATACATCTACATGTCCTCTGTAAATGATTGCAAAACTGTCCTCTGTAAATGATTGTCTCATGTCCTCTGTAAATGATTGCAAAACTCTTTGGATTGCAAAACTTTTGTCCTCTGTAAATGATTGCAAGACTTCAAATGATTGCAAAACTATAATTTCAAATGATTGAAAATGTCCTTTGATTGCTCTTTCCTCTGTAAATGATTGCAAAACAAAATACAAAAGTTGTTTTTAATATTATGACTTCATATAAAACAACAGTCACACCTCAGAGATAGGAAGTCAGTCAAGTACATGAAGTATGTGTGGTCTCATACATCTTTGGCATTTTTATATACAAGACTTCACACTATAATTTCAATGAGAAAATGTCCTTTGCTCTTTGTAATTGCTATGCATAAAACATAAGCAAAATATGTCTTAGACCCTATTGCTTCTTTTTTATTAAGATGACAGATTTAGCCATTGATCAGTGACTTGGTTATAATGTCACATAGGTTTAGAGACAATGTATTGTTGCATGTTAACAGCAGAAGTGTGTGATTGGTGTCTGATCTGTTAAAACAACATCCATTATTCAGACACTACACACTCCAGTGGAGATAAGGGCCAGTCCACTAACAATTTAACAAGTGCCCTTGGTAAGGTGATACCTTGTGTGAGAGAAGAGAGCTGATCACTTTTCCTTCTCCATAGTAACCTGAAGGATAGACACATTCAGAATACATCTATACCTGGGATATATGTGTATATAACGCCATCCATTTATTTAGGTTTAAAAGCGGCCGTTTCAATGACAGTGATACAGGGAAGAGCAATACAACATGTTGATTTCTTATGACATGTGATCAGTAACATAAGATCAGTTTTCAAGCATCGAATGACTGAACAATCAAGTCTGTATTAGCATTTCCCTGACACAGGTGGTGAATCTGAGACGGGCAGGACTCAGGAGACACTCACTGGTATGTGGCATCAGGTCACTCCTGCTAAACAACAACATTAGGCTCATGTTAAAGGAACAGTGGGTCTGGCATTGAAGACTCTCACTACTCTAACTGATAAGTAATCACTATACTCCCGCAGTGGCCATGGTCCACATGACATGTCTCACACCAAGTCTCACTAAGGAACATTATAGTAGTACATAGAATGAGCAGCACATGTAATTACTATACTCCTGCCATGACATGTCATTACTATACTCCTGCCATGACATGTCATTACTATACTCCCGCCATGACATGTCATTACTATACTCCCATGACATGTATGACATGTCATTACTTATACTCCCCATGCATGTCATTACATGATGACATGTCATTACTATACTCCAGCCATGACATGTAATTACATAACATGTAATCACTATACTCCCGCCATGACATGTCATTACTATACTCCTGCCATGACATGTCATTACTATACTCCTGCCATGACATGTCATTACTATACTCCTGCCATGACATTACTATACTCCTGCCATGGCATGTTATCACTACACTCCATCTAATACTGCATCTGATACTATACTCCCGGGCAATTATTACTATACAAAATGTCCTCTGGCATCTGTCATGTCATCCCAGCTGATCCTGTCATGTAATCACTCCCTGACATGTCATTCATCTCAGGACTGAATGCAGTTCCTCTTGTCATTACTATACTCCAGAAGCCTATACTTGTGTCCCTTTCCTAGAGGGAAAGGAGAAAAGAATGGATGAGCCAAAAAACAACAACTCCATGTGAGGGACTATTGTAGTTAATATTCAAAGACAAATGAAAACCACAAATGGTAGAATATAACAACATACCGTCATCCTCTCCTTTGTTGAGGGACATTAGAGACATACTTCTTTGAGGCAGTTTTGAAGGCTTTTTGTTCTTAAATTTCAACAAGGACGGTTTCTCTACAATCTCAAATGAGTGCGCAGTGGCAATGCTATTTGTCTCTGAGACTTTGCGGGTAGAGGAGGGGTTTGGGCGGGTAGGGGAGGGTGTTGAGTGGGTAGGGGAGGGGTTGGGGCGGGTAGAGGAGAGGGTTGGGTGGGTAGGGGAGGGTGTTGAGTGGGTAGGGGAGGGGTTTTGGCGGGTCGGGGAGAGGGTTGGGTGTGTGTCTGAGGGGCTAGAGAGGGTTTCTTGGAAGGGTGGGTAGGGGGTAGGGTGTTGAGTGGGTAGAGGAAGGGTTTTGGCGGGTGCTATTTGTCGGGGAGGTGTTTGAGCGGGTAGGGGAGGGTGTTAAGTGGGTAGGGGAGGGGTTTGGGCGGGTAGGGGAGAGTGTTGGGTGTGTAGGGGAGGGGGTTCGATGGGCAAAGGAGGGGGTTGGGCAGCTAGGGGAGGGAGTTGGGTGGCTAGGGGTGGGGGTTGGGTGGCTAGGGGAGGGGTTTGGGCGGGTGGAGGAGGGGCTTGAAGGAGTGGCCCCATCCTCCTCTATAGTCTCATTGTTGTGATTGGATCCCCTGCCTTTCAGGAAGAGCCTGAAAGAACTGCGTTGTTTCTTTCCACCTAAGACCTGGTGCTTCAGCGAACCTCCCTTCCCATCCTCCTCATCCTCCACAGGAGAACTGGGAGACTTCACAGTGACCTTGTCCAGTTCCACACTACTGCCCCCTTTGGCATGGAGTAGCGTCGACAGTCCGTTCCGTTCGAGTCCACTGCCCAGTGAGTCTCTGAGTGTGGAGAGGTCCTGTAAGGACCCAGTGAGCCCGAGACTGTTCCCCACCACCAGAGAATACTTAGGGTTGTGGTATTTATGTGCAGGCACCCTCTGGTCAGCCTGCCCACGAGAGTCCCCTAGAGACACCTGGAAACGGGAGGTGGATATCAACAGGGGCTTGGGGACCACCACCTTCCGTACCGGTGCAGGCATGGGAGGCTTGGTTATGTGGAACTCCTTGTAAAGGTCCACATTCTCAGATACGGCATACATTTCCCTGAAGTCATTGTCGAAGAAGTCCACCACCTGCCCAGACATTACTGTGATGGTGTTCCTGTCCATCCTAGAGGAGCTCCATGTGAAGCTGGAGATGACAGAACAAGAGAGTGAGACACAGACTCAAAGCATAGGTCAAATCATGTTTGCTCTGGCTGAATGAATGTGAGTGGAAGTGTATGACTGAGAAAATGACTGACCTGTAAGAGCCAAACATAACCTTTTCTCCGTCCACCAGCATGTATTTGGAGCACAGAGAGCCGGGCAGCCTGCCAAATGACAGGGCCAGCCCAGAACCTTTCACCGTTCGCACACGCAGGTTCTGATAGAGTCACACAGATACTGAGTTAGACAGGTGCCCTTATTACAGTATAAACCATGAGTCAGTGACTATCAGACTTCTAAGTACTGAACAGTATCATATCAAACACTAAGGGAAATTGTGCTGTTACCACCCACGACCAAAGTAAACTTTCAAGGTAAGCAAATCCGAAACTGGCGATGCAAGGGTTGAGTTAAACCCCTTGAGTATACAGTCGAGGCAGGTCTATTTACTGAGCAAGGAATGGGAGTGAGTTGGAGAGAGTGAAAAAGACTGTCCGAGACATAAACACAGAAACAGACACGTCAGAAGGATGCTACCCTATGCTGTTAACACTTGTTTGGTCAAGGATCAAGTTCCACAGGACTGGATTGTTTTCGGCTCAATGAATAGCAGTTTCTATGAAACAACAATGACAGAGTCTCAAAACTGGAAGGGCCTTTCAGAGGCTTACCAACTGACACCACACACACACACACACACTAGGTTATCCAGCATTCCATATAAAATAGGCTAGATCTACTGCACAAGCTTTCATCTACATAGATCAACATCGACAGATGTAGGATCTTAATTTGATCACCATGTTGCAGGAGAACTTTCCTGCATTGCAGGACAATTTTCACTTGTGGTGTATTTGAGGTTTAAAGAGGCTTCTGCAGTTTGTAATTTCCACTTTGAAATGTCAGACTTGATTTTCCCTTATGAAAAATGTATCAACCCCTACAAAAATGCCCATGATTTATAATCCACATAATAATTCCCATTTCCTGTTGCTGCAGGATTATTAGCAATCTGGTTCAAAATAAGATCCTACACCAGTATAGAATGTGCTAATATGGATGATAATAAAAGAATAGGCCAGAGGAATATTCTGCTTTATACTGCCAAGACGCTGTGGCTGCACTTTCAATTTACGTGACACTCTGCTATTTACCTGGTAATGACATGGTAATACCATAGCTAACTATTACTTGTTCCTGTTGTTTGTTGCCTACTGCCTGCCAAAGCATCCCTGTCTTACCCGTAGATGCAGAGCAGTGATCTGTAAACGAGTGCACATATCCAGGAAGTGGGGCATACCACGAGCCTCCAGTATGATGTACACAGCCACCCCTCGTCTCTGTGCTGCGTCCAATAGGTCCTGAAGGATCTGCAGGTCTGTAAGGTGGTCCATGACCACGGCTACTACCTGAGGATCACACATAGGACCGTTAGAGGAAGATCAGAGGGGGATGATATCTCTGAATCAAATCAAATTGTATTTGTCACATGCGCTGAATACAACAGGTGTAGTAGACCTTACCGTGAAATGCTTACTTACAAACCCTTAACCAACAATTCAGTTCAAGAAATAGAGTTAAGAAAATATTTACTAAATACACTAAAGTGAGAGAAAAAAATGATAGTAATCTAAAAGTACCACAAGAAAATGACATAACAATAACGAGGCTTTATACAGGGGGTGGATTTCCTCAAAGCAGGAGATTTGTGGTTCAATTGCTTGAGTAAGATTAAAATCTCCCTAATTAACTGGAAAAACAAGTTGAACCGAAATGTCAAGATGTATTTTCTTATGACATATTTTCCACTTCAATCCAAACAGAAGTATGTCAAAATATTTGAGAGGCTTGAGGTGACTGAAAAATCTGATGAATAATACCAGACTAGTTGATATTTACAAAGATCAAGCTAGAGAGGACAGAGGAAAGACAAAAGTGTAAATTCAATAAATAACCCCGACATCTCACACATGAGTGCGCACACACGATCTGATACACACATGCACAGACACACACAACCACACACACACAGTTATTGAAATGTAAATCCTATAATCCTTGAATGGCATTCGTTTAGGTAAAAACAGAACTGGTTGTCTTTCAGGAGCAGAGACTTTGCATATGAAGAAATGTGAGCACTGGTGCATTACTATGACCTAGTCCTGTACCACACTAGGATAAGGCAGTCTAATGCTCTCTGTCTTATGCTGACAGTGGTAAAGGAGTGGTGATGACAAACTATTGGACAGTGAAGGCCTTGTTATAGTAAGGCTAGAGTCACTTTCTGGCTCATCCTTTATTTTACATGTTTTAATCTTTATTTTAACAGGCAGGTCAACTTAGAACACATTCGTATTTACAATGACGGCCTGTCATGATGTCAGTTTGTTTAGTTCATTGACATACCTAGTCATATGCACACAGAACAGCTGGTCACGGGTTTGTCTTCCCTGTCAGTAGATCATTAACCTGTCTCAAGGAGTGAACGATGACCCCTCATTTGCATTGTTCTCAGTGAAATACCATGTTTTGGTGTTTATTCATTAGTCCACTGTTGAAACAGTCCCACAATCTTGTGCATCATCATGATGATGTGGAAAATAACACTTTGCTTCTTGAAAGTTCAATATCTTGAAAACTTGACTACTGACAAGCAAAACATTTTGGGACTGTGTCAACAGTGGACTAATGAAGAGCCAGAAACCAGATATGGACAAGAATCAACTTTGCATGTACGAGGATAAAAAATATTAACATTGAGATTGCATGAATTGGAGATAAAATGTGAATGTAAAGTAAATATGCATTATTCCATTGTTACAGAGAAGTTAACTGTAACCTGGTCAAACACTCCAGTCTCTTATCTGGATTTGGGCTACTTACACCCACAGTGTTTAAGCTCAAGTTTGCATGCTTATCTCCTTTCCCTATAGCCGTGTCCTCCCAGAGTTATGCGTGTTCTTCCTCCTGACATTTATTTACCCAGCCATTTAGAGGGGGGGGGACTCTTCATGGAGTGAGTTGAATTACAGTGGATGTGGGAGGAGAAAGCGTGGTGTGGATGTGTTTTTAAACACTGACGTGACACTTTTGAATGACTTGTTACATGTTCTGAAACTGTCTGACATTTAGAACTGTGGCCAGCTCCTCCTCTTCCAGCTCCTCCACATGGGGCGTTGCTTGTTACAACATGTCTATCTTTTTTATGTCTTTATTTTACCAGGCAAGTAAATTAAGAACAAATTCTTATTTTCAATGACGGCCTGGTTCAGGGGTACCTTGTCAGCTCGGGGATTTGAACTTGCAACCTTCCAGTTACTAGTCCAACGCTCTAACCACTAGGCTACTCTGCCGCCCCATGTGTTCCATCCAGTTAGACTACACTACTGCATGTGTTCCATCCAGTTAGAGATCTACTGTGAACATTCATTTCAAAACTCCTGTTAACTGATAACTGATAATTCATTGTAGAACGTAATGACGTGATGAAGGGGAAAAAATGAAGATGATTGAGATTACCATATCAGTGTTCTATAGCTATGATAATAACAACATAACATAGATCAATAGTCAATAATCAACAATGGTCAATTATGTAATCGTTTCATTTCATAATAAAAATCAAAATAGAAGTAGATGTTTTACATTGTTGCTAATCACCTTGGTTCATTTTACAGTACGACTCCTCAGTTGAGCCAGGACCTGGCAGTTCTAAGCCTTAAGGACACACATCTCTTGTTGAATTCACATGACTGCCAAAGTCAAGGGGTATGAATACTTTCTGAGGGCATTGCAGGTCAATGAAGAACAATTAGACACGTTCCCCTTTCTCTTTTTTTAACCTTTATTTAACTAGACAAGTCAGTGAAGAAAAACAATCTTATTTACAATGAAGGCCTAGGAACAGTGGGTTAACTGCCTTGTTCAGACAGATTATTACCTTATGAGCTCGGGATTCGATCTAGCAACCTTTCAGTTACTGGTCCAATGCTCTAGCACTAGGCTACCTGAGAAGTAGCCCAGCAGGCAATAAAACCTCATGTCAAAAAAGTAGCGACTGTAGTAACTACACTGACAAATTCAGACCTGATAAATAGACCACTAGAACTGACACTAACTATTCTATGTAGTGTTGAGAAGTTTACATTAAATTAACAGACCCCATTTTATAACTTGTCAAGATGAAGAACACAAATGCCTGATTCAGGGTCATGCTATCAATTATCAATTCAAAGTCATTTGTAAACTGTTCTGAGCTACAAAGAATGAGGGGGAACAATGTGAGGGCATCACTCAATAATTTAGGACAGAGAAGAAATTATGTAAACTACGTTGTTCACGTGTAATATCCCGTTATCAATTTATATTACAACTGGAATTACCTTGTTCGATTCTTGAATGAGTCTCCTGACAACCTCTTTTATATGGGGCCCCTTGTTTTTGGGTGGGTGCGTGTGAACGGATACTCGAGTGACACCTTTATAGAAACTAGTGCTGCCTGGCCAGCCGATGTCAAGCGGCGGGACATCCGTGTCCGACATCTGAGGCCAGTATGTGGAGTGGACCCCCGAGTCTGCATTGGACTCCTGAGTCTTTTCGTATTCGCCCTTCTCGGACTCACTATCTGAATCATATTCATCAAAAGTTTTTCGAATCCATTTAATCTCGCGGGCGGATAGAAAGTCTCTGACGTTGTCCTCTTTCAATCGCATCTTGAACGCGCCATCACCGTTCTTCAATAGTTGCTCGAGCGCGGCTCGCTGCTCCTCGCAATAGTAGAATTCTGCTTTGGATTCGGGTATCTTTTCGTTGACATGATCTTCGTCCATGCACAGAAGCTGAGACTCGGCCATAGCAGCGGTATCCGGAATTTGTCCAACCGTTAATTCTTCCTTCCCCCGCAGTTCTCTTTGCATACACCTTTACCTGTAGGTGTTGGGCGCGTACACAGGTGACGTTCAAGAGGTAGGGGGAGGAGTTCTAAACTGTTATAATCAGGTTCAAATGTCAAGTTTTATTGTCACGTGCACAAGAACAGTGAAATGGCTTTCTTGCAAACTCTTTCCCAACAATGCAGTAATCAATATAAGTAGTAGGCTTACTATAAAACAAGGAAAAATAATCACAAAATAGCAAAGACGGCAACCATACAGTACGGCGCCATCTTTGTGTGTTGTTGGGGTAATTATTGCATGGAGAATGTGATTATTTTGAATTTCAATAAAGGCCAACCAAGAATTGAGTGGTGTCACGTAAACCACATTCATACTGTAGTGTATAGGCTTATAGGTTTAACATAGAACTCAATACAGATAAATTAACCTACATGATGTTGTAATGTCTAGCCAACTAAAATTAAATGACTCAAAAGCAAAAACCAAAACAGTTCAATTCCAAATGTATTTATCAGACCCTGATACTTTTCTTGGATGCTCTGGTTCTGTGACATACATAAAAATAAACATTTGGTCACAGGTCAGCAGTGTTGGGGAAGCTACTCTGAAAATATACAGTACCAGTCAAAAGATTGGACACACTTACTCATTGCAGGGTTTTAATTTATTTGACTATTTTACACATTGTAGAATAGTAGTGAAGACATCAAAACTATGACATAACACAAAGGGAATCATGTAGTAACCATACAAGTGTTAAATTAATACAAATATATTTGAGATTCTTCAAAGTAGCCTTTGATGACAGGTTTGCACACTTTGCATTCTCTCAACCAGCTTCATGAGGTAGTCACCAGGAATGCATTTAACTTAACAGGTGTGCCTTGTAAAAAGTTAATTTGTGGAATTTCTTTCCTTCTCAGTGTGTTTGAGCCAATCATTTGTGTTGTGACAAGGTAGGGGTGGTATAAAGACCAAGTCCATATTATGGCATGAACAGCTCAAATAAGCAAAGAGAAATGACAGTCCATCATTACTATGACATGAAGGTCAGTCAATCTGGAAAATGTCAAGAACGTTTAACGTTTCAGAGTGAAGGAAAAGCAGCCAAGAAGTGCTCAGCATATGTGGGAACTCCTTCAAGACTGTTGGAAAAGCATTCCAGGTGAAGCTGGTTGAGAGAATACCAAGAGTGTGCAAAGCTGTCATCTAGGCAAAGGGTGGCTACTTTGAAGAAACTTTTTTTTGCATACTACATGATTCCATATGTGATATTTCATAGTTTTTATGTCTTCACTAGTATTCTACAATGTAGAAAATAGTAGAAAATAAAGAAAAACCCTTGAATGAGTAGGTGTGTCCAAATTTTTGACTGGTACTGTAGGCTAGTTTACCAAGCCACTAATTACTTCACTCTGGAAGAAGTTAAGCTACACTAATGATTCCCTTAAGGAAAATATAGTTTACTTAACTAAAGTTACTTTGAAACGTAGTTTACTACATCCAAACTTGTTTGTGAAAAATTATCATATGTAAATCTGAAATCTCATAGACTACAAATTGCAAGACTAAATTCAAATCTAGGTAGTGTTTTCAGTAGTTAATTCCTTTTTTTTGCAATGTAACGCTGAAGTAATTGGATTAGGCAAGTCTGATGCTGAAAAAGAATGGAAACGATTGCCTACTTCACACATATTTTACTTTTTTTAAAATAAAAAGTTGTGTGTATTTCCAGTAGTTACTGCAACGTTACATTGCAAAAAAAAAATAATAACTACTGAAAACACTACCTAGATTGAATTTAGTTCAACTACCACTGAGCTACCCCAAAATGTAGTTAAATTACTAGTTGAATTACATGTGGTTCACTATTACCCAACACTGCAGGTCAGAAATGTAGTTCTCAGTGTGAGATCATTAGAGTAATTTTTTGAAAATACTTTCTCAACTACAACAAAAAAATACTTAAATACATGTGATTTTGTCCTAAAAACATTTAAATTAAATACTGAAGTATTCCATGAATTCCTATGCTTTTGAGGAGTGACAATATGGCCGACCGGTGGCTTCAAAGCATCTCATTGGCCAATACATAGCATCAGCAAGCCAGGGTTTATATACATCATTGTTTTAATTTAGACAGATGACAAGCATACCCAAACTGACATTGTAAATTTGGAAGTTCACTAACAGGACATAATTTGCTATGGAGACCTTACAATTAAAAGCAAGCACTACAAACAATACAAAAAGGTAGCAATGCAAAAAGTGTAGTACCATACAGTAAATGTGTGGCAGCATAGCTCCCAGTTTTCAACCTCCAATGGATATGACACTGTAGTTAGGTTGTGGAAGATCCCTTACAAACAGGGGCGGACTTAGTGATTTGGGTGGACAACATTTTGTTATGGGTTTTAGAGTAAAGACATCATTTAACTGTCAAAAGAAATTACCTTTTAATGTGTCATTTTTGTTTAACCTGTAACCTTTAATTAACTAGGTAAGTCAGTTAAGAACAAATTCTTATTTACAATGACGGCCTACCAAAAGGCAAAAGGCCTCCTGTGGGGGCGTGGGGGCGTGGGGGGGGGGTTAAAATGAACACAACAGGTCATGATGTTTTCATTTGATTGTCAAACAATCACTTCTTAAAGTAGCATCCAAACAACATTCCTTCAGTTTACAAGTGACAAACCATCTCACTGGAGATGATCCGATTATCCTCGTGAGCCAAACAACGCCCCTGTCTTTCTATATGGTTCCAATGTATCTGATTCTGTCGGGCCAAAAAGCGAATGACATGCCATGCTCTGTTTGGCCAGATTACATCAGATACATTGTCTACACATACATGTCTTCTGCCTCGATGACAATGTCAGTATTACAAGCAGCACTTGTCTTTTGACTAAAGAAATGCATTAACTTACAAAATATTTCTGTTAAATCTTCTTTCTTTCCTTTTATTTTCACTGGTTGCATTAATTGCAAATTTCTCTATCCCGCTGTGAAAGCAGCTCATTGATACAGCTTAATTACAATGAAAGTCAAATTTGCAATCATATCGCGTGAAACAATACACGGGAACTCTGTAAAGGTGGAATAGTCCATTATTATAAACCAGTTGTGGGGTCTCATGCAGAGACATTATTGGGGAAAAAAAGAAGATTGCTAGTATTTTTGTTATTATGCCCAGCTCAGAAGGCACCTTGATGATGTGAGGCCTGAGGCAATTGCCTCTTCTGCCTAATGGTAAGTCCGCCTCTGCTTATAAATCAATGTCATTTAGGTATGTCAATTGTATCATGCTGAGCACCAGCTTTAAAATTAAAATAAATGTGTGAGCATATGTTATCAGAAATCAACTGTGAACCAATTTCTTTTTAGTCCTACAGTTTGGGCTGCTGAAGTTTCTGTGTGTTGCCCGATTCTTATCATCACAGTCCATATGATTGGAGAAACCCAAAGAGCGACAACTCTCTCTCTAAGCTTTCCTCATAATGGTGTGGTATAGTTGGCAGGGAACAGACCACTTTTACCCCGCAATCTTCCTTTCCACCACGATGGATCAGAGCGATCCAAAATGTCAATGACATCACCTGCACGGAAGCCTAGCTCGTCCCCTTCCTCCGCTGTGAAGTCGTACACTGCTTTCACCTGTATGACTGCCCTCTGGTACACACACACACACACACACACACACACACACACACACACACACACACACACACACACACACACACACACACACACACACACACACACACACACACACACACACACACACACACACACACACACACACACACACACGTTAGATAATAGTTGGCCATAGGAACCAGTAATTTCAGAGGACATCAAGGATGAGCCCCTATTTACTGACTACAGTAGGCTTACTGTACCTGTGAATGAGGCATGGTTTCAGATGTCCTTTGGGGGGCTGGGAGAGAGGTTAGGGGGGTGTTTCTACCAGGGGTGCCTATGGTGTGAGCCCTCTCCTCCATCCCAGGTCTCTTACTCTGGGGGAAGAGAGGAGAGAGGTTGAACTCAGGTCAGACTCTAACCTTTAAACCAACCTACAGCATGTCTCAGAATCACAGTAAAACATTACAAACCCAATGAAATCAAATAAAAGCAATGACATGGTTTTACATGACCATGGTACATAGCAGCTTCTGAAAAACCGACATGATTCGAAAGACTGCATTGTAGGTAATGAAGGTTTGTACTTTGGGGTGAGTGGTGTTTACCTGCTGACTGTGAGGAAGGTCTGAGGCCCTGCGGTGTGACGTGGCTGCAGTAGGGGCCCCATAGCTCCTCTCCTCAGGTAGACTCCCCCTCTTCAACTGACAACAGAAGGATGTGGACAGGAAAGGGTTAATAAAGGCCCAGTGCAGTCAAAATGTAGTTTTTATATCCTATTGTACAACAGCTGATGAAACTAACAAAAACATTTGATCAGTGTGATTTCCTGATAGTTGCTGGTTGAAAGAACAATCTACACAGAACCTTCTGTGTAGAGGTTTGCTTTTCCATGGTGACATCACCATGCAGTACATTGGTTAATAGACCAATACCATTGGTTAATTGACCATTCTGGTGCAATAGCTCACTGAGTTCAGTTCCTGTATGTGTGCTTGAGAGTACAGAAGATACAGAAGAGTGGGAAGTCAAGAAAGGGAAGGAAGGCTTCACTAAAGAGTTGATTGAACTGAGTTAATATGTGGCTGAAATACCGGTTGGGGTGCGGATGGGCTCTGGTCATCCCGGCTACCGTCGCTAAGGTAGATGCCCCGTTGCTTGGAGATGGAGGTGTTCTTGTAGAAGTCCACCAGCTTGTTGAGGGAAGTGAACTTCTCTGACCACAGGAAGTAGTGGCCTTTGCTGTCCTTCATCACTTTGAAATGCTGCACGTCAAACTCATGTCTGAGGGGAAAGGTTTTATATATCAGTGAGGCATGTCACAACACAACATCTGGCCTCTTAGTCACATACAGTACAATGCAGGTTCAGGGTCAATTCCAATTCAATTCCAGTCAATACAGGATGTACACTGACATTCCAATTCCAATTATTTTCAATGCTTTTCAATGAGGAAGAATTTGAATTTGGTTTAGTGTCTGAATTCATTGGAATTGAAATGGAATTGACCCCAACTATGGTTGACACTGCCTGGGACTATTTGTATATGATATTTGTGTCGATTTGTGATACGCATGCCCCTGTGAAGACATTTAGAATCAGTGGAAGGGACAATCCTTGGTTTTCAGATAACTTGGCAGAATTAATTAGAAAGAGAAATATCTCTTGGGCTCAAGCTAGACATACAAATGCTCCTGTTGACTGGGCCTCCTTCAGAGCGCTAAGAAACAAATACACAGGATTGATCAGGAAGTCCAAATCAGATTACTATTAAAATGCAGTCACAGAGAACCTAAACAACCCTACCAAGTTCCGGAAGCTAATCAAATCAGTGTCGTGTTGTAATGTATCCTCTGGCCTTCCTGACCATTTAATGATGGATTCTAATGAAGTGAAGGATAAAGCCCATATTGTAGGGGTTTTAACAAGCACTTCATATCTGCTGGTTCAGTTGTTGATAATGGTGGGCCCCAGGCCTCTAATGTAAGCTCTGTTACAGTCAACTATGATATAGGCCCTCATGACGTGATCTTCCTGTCTGGGTTGGCGCCCCCCCTTGGGTTGTGCCGTGGCGGAGATCTTTGTGGGCTATACTCGGCCTTGTCTCAGGATGGTAAGTTGGTGGTTGAAGATATCCCTCTAGTGGTGTGGGGGCTGTGCTTTGGCAAAGTGGGTGGGGTTATATCCTGCCTGTTTGGCCCTGTCCGGGGGTATCATCGGATGGGGCCAGAGTGTCTCCTGACCCCTCCTGTCTCAGCCTCCAGTATTTATGCTGCAGTAGTTTATGTGTTGGGGGAGCTAGGGTCAGTCTGTTATATCTGGAGTACTACTCCTGTCTTATCCGGTGTCCTGTGTGAATTTAAGTATGCTCTCTCTCTTTCTCTCTTTCTCTCTCTCGGAGGACCTGAGCCCTAGGACCATGCCTCAGGACTACCTGGCATGATGACTCCTTGCTGTCCCCAGTCCATCTGGCCGTGCTGCTGCTCCAGTTTCAACTGTTCTGCCTGCTGCTATGGAACCTGTTCACAGGACGTGTTACCTGTCCCAGACCTGCTGTTTTTAACTCTCTAGAGACAGCAGGAGAGGTAGAGATACTCTTAATGATCGGCTATGAAAAGCCAACTGACATTTACTCCTAAGGTGCTGATTTGCTGCAACCTCGACAACTACTGTGATTATTATTATTTGACCATGAGGTCATTTATGAACATTTGAACATCTTGGCCATGTTCTGTTATAATCTCCACCCGGCACAGCCAGAAGAGGACTGGCCACCCTTCATAGCCTGGTTCCTCTCTAGGTTTATTCCTAGGTTTTGGCCTTTCTAGGGACTTTTTCCTAGCCACCGTGCTTCTACACCTGCATTGCTTGCTGTTTGGGGTTTTAGGCTGGGTTTCTGTACAGCACTTTGAGATATCAGCTGATGTACGAAGGGCTATATAAATACATTTGATTTGATGTGAACCATTTGATCTTTGAGCCTGTTTCTTATACTGAGGTCTATAAAGCACTAAAGGCTATAGACCAGTGGTGGACCGTCAGGGCCAGCAAGGCCTTCTCTGCTGGCCTAAACATCATCAGAATATTATTATTTTTTTAAATATATTTTCCCACAAATATGTATTACATTATTCCCCAGAGTAAGAGTTATACTCTTCATTTCATAGCTTTCCTCTTGGTTGCACTGCTTCCAGCCCCAGGTTGAGATTTGGAGGGCTGGTCTTTATGTTAGATCTTTTATCCAATCATATTCAGCCATCATGTGTTGTCAGGGGGTCTAAAATCTGCCCTCAGGCCTTCAGAATCAACCGTGCGGGCGCTTGTAGCTTAAAGTGAATGGAAATGAAAATTGAGTGTCAACCAATCAGCTTTAGAGTTGGCTATTGTACGCCTGCTGGCTGGCTCCAATGTTACACAGGAGCCAGCTAGCAGGCGTAGTGCGTGCACATCTTTTGATTGGATTACCAATATTGAGAGGCAGGTCCTATGGGCAGGTCTATGCAGAACCTCAGAACTAGGAAACTGAATTTGATAAACAAATTAATTTGCGTACTACTAAGCTGGCGGAAGGAGGAGAAGATATCGATTTGGTCGAGGATATAATTATAATGCCATTCTCAAGACAAACTTTTCAAGAACAGTTAGACATTGTAAGGAGAGGTCACCCGACGCCGACGCTACAAAGCCTGTCACAGGCGGGAAAGGGGTTCGCTCGCCACTTTCAAAGGTCCAACTACGAGCGCTATCAATGGCTTACAGGCTCCGAGAAGCACTGCAAACTGTACTGCTGGGAATGCCTATTATTACAATTGAGCGAGAGAGGCGCAGGTTCAGTCAAATCTACGATGACACAGCGCGCAGCTCAAGTTCACCCAGCGCACGCAGAGGCCCAGCACAAGGAGACCCTCGCACATACTACCAACAACTCCACAGCAATATTCTGGACAACATTCTTTGCCAGATACAAAACAGATTTCAAGAACACGAAAAAGGTGTGTTTCTCTCCCTCCTGGACCCCCAGATTCCCGCAAACAGCCTTCTCCAGTTTAACAGAGAGTCACGGAACACTGTTCCACCTATCCAAGCTAAAACAGAACTGACTGTAATGTATGCTATGACTCATTTTGAAGGGAAAAGTCTCTCTGATCTCCTTGATTTCCTTAAGCAGAAAAATCTGAATGAGGACATGGGGCAACTTAACACATTGGCATGTGTGACACTGTCTATCCCTGTGTCCACGGCTTCTGTCGAGCGGTCATTCTCGGCCTTAAAGCGAATCAAAACGTATTCCAGAAATGCTACTGAACAGACTCGGCTTTCAGCATTAGCCTCCATGTCGATAGAAAAGGACTTATTGGTGGAACTAAAACGAACAGATAGACTGTACAACAGAGTCATTGAAGTCTTCTTGAGGAAGGAAAGGAGGATGGATTTTGTGTTCAAATAATCAGTCTTTGGTGAGAAGGCATACAATGCATTTTATTTTTTATTAAATGTGTATGTATGTTTCGCATTTTATTTCGTTAATATTAAATAGCCTATATATTAACAAAATAAAATGGCAAATAGCCTATGTTGCAAATGATTTGTTTTCTTTCTTTTATTTTCAGTGAATAGTTGTGTTACGCCCTGGTCATGTGACATGGGACATGGGTTATTGTGGTGTGTTTTTGTCTTGGGGTTTTGTGGGATGTCTAGCGTTAGTCTATGGCTGCCTGAGGCGGTTCTTAATCAGAGTCAGGTGATTATCGTTGTCTCTGATTGGGAACCATATTTAGGCAGCCATATTCTTTGTGTGTTTCGTGGGTGATTGTCCTTAGTGTCCTTGTTCCTGTCTCTATGTTAGTTTACACTAGTATAGGCTGTTTCGGTTTTCGTTACGTTCTTTTTGTTTTTGTAGTATTTGTATTGATTCGTGTTTTAATTTTTTTCATAAAACATGGATCGCAATCTACATGCTGCATTTTGGTCCGACTCTCCTTCACCGCATGAAAACCGTTACATTATGTGTCTTTATCATCACGGTTAAACTGCTTTGGGTGCGACAATGCGCTGTTTAGTGAACATTTTTATTTTTTTGTATTTAAATTTCAAATTTTGTGGACCAGAAATGGATAGAATAAGAATATTAATATAACTCTGTTGCACTCGACTATGTTCTTGCCTATTAGTTGAACTGTACTGTATTGTACTCTTCCCCTGCAATTCTCTGAATAAAAATGTCAATTTCAAGGTGACGCAACACCTGGTTATACTGCGTTTCTGTCTAAATGTATAGTGTCGAGAGCCATGGCATCATAATGATGGTAATAAGAGGTGGATTAATTCGGGTGGGACTGTGTAGGACCTCACTGAAGGCCCAGGCCCACGGCACGCCACTGCTATAGACACTAAAAAGTCTGCAGGTCCAGACAACTTGGACCCCTACCTCTTAAAGATAGCAGCTGATATTATTACTGAACCTGTGGCACACATTTTCAACTTGAGTCTCTTGACCAATTCCATACCTGGCATTTGGAAATCAGCTTATGTCCTCCCGCTGCTAAAGGGTGGAGATCCCTCAGATGCTAAAAACTATAGTCCTATCTCTAAACTCCCTATCCTGGCCAAAGTCTAAGAAACCCTAGTGAACTCACAGTTAAAAAAACTTCTTAATTGAAAAAAACGCACTGAGCAGGGTTCAGTCTGGCTTTAGATTGGGGCACAGCACCACAACTGCAGCTATAGCAGTGGCAAACAACATCATTAATGGACTTGATAAAAAGCAACGTTGTGCTGCTCTGTTTGTGTATTTATCAAAGGCCTTTGATTCAGTTGACCATGAATTGTTGCTAGCTAGACTCAGAAACATTGGTCCTAGTGAAGGGGCAGCAAATTGGTTTAGGAACTATCTTTCTGACAGAACACAATATGTTCTGACAATCACAAGTCTAGCTTTCTTGAGATTAATAGAGGTGTGCCCCAGGGTTCCATTTTAGCTCCTGTGTTGTTCTCAATTTGTATTAATGATTTGGGAAATGGGATGCAACCAGCAAATTTACATCTATATGCAGATAATACAGTCATATATTCATGTGCTCCTTCTCTGGTTCAGGCTGTTGAAGAGCTCCAGACTGCTTTTCAGTCCCTGCAGGCCTCCCGTTATGGTCTCAAACTGGTCTTGAATGTACAAAAAAATAAATTCATCACCTTTACCAGAGCTAGAACTCTGCCAGAGAACGTTAGCATTGTCACATCTGGTGGCTTATCCATTGAAAAAATGTCATCCTACAAACACCTAGGTATTTGGTTGGATGACAAGTTATCCTTTAAAGTTCATGTGGATAATCTTGTGACAATGCTTAAATTGAAATTGAGTTTTTATTTTCGTAATAAGGCTTGCTTCCCGATTATGACTAGAAAGAAGCTTGTTCAGGCCACTTTTCTCTCTGTCATTGATTATGGTGACTTGTTGTATATGCATGTAACCTCCTCCGTCTTACAGAGACTGGACACTGTGTATCATGCATCCTTGCGCTTTATTACAAATGCCAAGTCACTCACCCACCATTGCATCTTGTACCAAATGGTGGGTTGGACCTCACTTTATATGCGCAGAAAGATACATTTGTATGTGTTCATCTACAAATCCCTTTTGGGTAAACTCCCTCTTTACCTCTGTAGTCTGGTCTCCTTCACCACCAGCAGTTAACATACCCGGTCTGCTAGGTGTTGCTACTTAAAGTCCCCAGGATATTCACAGTATTAGGCAAGACTACCTTCTCTTTTTGTGTACCAGACGCATGGAATAGTCTACAATCCATGTTTCACCTAGATATGTTAGTGCCACTGAATTAATTTAAAATATTGATGGTAGACTTGTTTAGGCTGGATCATGTTGCTGTATGTTTTAATTCTGTAATGTATTGAATGTTGCTGCCTTCTTGGCCAGGTCTCCCTTGAAAAAGAAACTCTGGGTCTCAATGGGCTTATCCTGGTTAAATAAAGGTTAAATAAAAATAAATAAACAATGATAGGATGTGATGAGTTATGATTCAAACAATTTAATTGTGTCCTGTCCTATTCCATAAATCCAAAGTCAACTGTTTCTCTGGTGCAGTACTTTCATTGTCCCCTGCTGGCTTATGTTAGATATTGCAAGGAAAAGCTGTACCAGTAATATCAAGAATAGCCTACAGAAACTGAACTCTTCCCCTGGCTCATAGACATTTCATGAGAAATGGAGGGAGATTTTGAAAATGTTCACAGATAAGTTTTGCAGGTGAACATGTTACCACATTTTACAGAGTACATGCGGTGCAAACTCTAACCCCCTTGTAATCAGTGAGCTAGCTCCCTGAAATATCCTGGCCAGAGCCAACACCAACCCACCTGACAGAGATGGAGAATTCTCCAGGGGAGCTCTGACTGCCACGGATCAGGAATCCTCCCACCTCCCTAGACATCAGGAGCTCCTCAGCAGAGCTGCGGCTCGCCGTCTCCTTGAACCAGCTGGACAGAGAGAGATACAGTATACAGATGTGGCTATACTTTTCTTACTGTAAGCATACAAACTCATGTTGTATGTGTGTGTTCAAAAACATTTTATGGATGAGAATGACTAAACCTTAACTTTATTTCACCTTGGGGTTTGTCTCTCAATGTAGTTTTGGGGCACAAAGCCTTCCTGTCCATGCAGCTCTGCCTTAAACCACTCATCTTGACTACCTAGAATCTGATTAGGGAACAGAGATATACAAAAACAACAGAGCTCACTGTTTAGATTTAATATTACAGCAGAATACAACAGTAGAACTTTGTGTGTAGAATTTAGGAATTAGATTAGTGGAATGTGTCTTTAAATTTTTATCTCTCAGGTCATACTCACTTTCAGGATGTCTCCCTGTCGGAAGCTCAGCTCATCCTCAGCCGTAGCATTAAAGTCGTACTTTCCTCTGGCTTCCATGGCGAGCGGTGGAAGGGTCAAAGAGTTGGAATAGGGAGGCAAAAGGACTGTGGAATGAGATGAGTCAGGGAGAGTTGTGGGTTGGTAGTTTCAAAGTAAACAAACTATACAGTGCATGTTATTTCCTGTGTTTTAGATATATTTCAACACTGAAGTTGGAATAATACTGTGAAAATGATCATAATGCAATTTTAGTGTTTAAGAGCTGTTTAAAAAGACCGCTTGAAATATCATCCTGTTTTGGTGGGATGGAGTTTTGGCAGTAAATGAGTTAATAGACCAATATGAAAGAGAGTTCCAAACTCTGTGCAGGACTGATTTCTTCATTCCGGCAGCACCCGCAGCTTTTGATACCGCACCCGCCCCCTCCCACTGGCTCTCTGTCCGACTCCCACCCGCTACTGCAAGAACGTGTCCCGAACCCAAACGCAGTCCCGCAATGTTAATTCAGGAGTATGTGATGCAGCTCACTTGCCAGCCATGGTCCTAGCGATTGTGTGCCCTATATAGGCAATATCAAAATTAGCAAAAAATAACCTAAGTCAAATTACCAGAGATTCTCACGTGGCCCATTATATTAGGCTATCGGTGTTACTGGGCTATATCAGCCAATAGGCTAGACATAGTTTGAAGTTGAAGAGAGTAGTTGGAGTAGTTGGAGAGAGAGCAGACACATTCACTTTCTCTTGAGAAATGTTTTATAGCATACCTTTTAGGAGTGGGACCATTTTCAGACAGAGATAAAAATAAAAGGTGATCAATATGTATTTCTAGGCGATGTAAACTACAGCCTAATCATATTTAGGAAGTTGATTTCGTTGGAAAGATAACTTCCCCCTGCTTCTCCGCCCATCCCATGCATAGTCTATAGCTTACTGTTTTAATTGAGACTACACACACACCTGATCATAGCCACAGGAAGTATGGGTGCTGAGAGTGCTGCAGCACCCCCTAAAAATAATAACATGCAAAAAACAATGTTTTACTAGTCCTGTATGAAAGACCAATGCAGCTGTCTGTAGCATTTTCAAAGAAATATTCTCATCCCCAAAATTGTCTGTCTGATCTCCAGCTTCCACCTGCAGCATGAACAATTATAACCGCACCTCAATGATCTCTGTCAGACCCGCAGCCCTCTACCTCTTTGCCAATAACAGCTATAGTTCAGTTCTCCTCCCCAGTCAGTCGACACAGAGTCCTAGCTTACTTCTAGCTAAGAAGCTTTTCTTATTTTTTTTCTACCATTTTAATTGAAAAAAATCCCGGTAAGGTACTTCATTGATAATCAGAAATTATTTGATATTGAGATGAAAATGGCTGCATTAGACCTACAAATAACTGCACTGTTTAAACAGCTTACGGTATACTTGTATTTTAGGTCGACATTGCCAGTAATTTAACTCCGGTGTGGTAATTCTGCTGAGGTGGTGCAGTGGTGGTTTGCAAAATACAATTGTTACCAGCCTAGACTAGACTATGCTATACATTCTGTGAATATTGCACCTGAGGCTGTAACAGCCATTGCATGGGGGAAATACATTCAGTGGGATAAAACACAACAACAAAAATTGTAATGGAGGAGATGACATAAGAGACGTTGTGCAATAAGAACACAGATTTAGTTTCAAAACCCTTTGGTTCAGTTGTATCCTTCCAAACACAAGGCTAAGTATAACTTTTTCTATTCCTAGCTATGAAGTTTAGATATGGAAAATGAGAAATAAAGAAATGGGGAAACTGGAAAATCATTTAAAAATGGAAGCAAAACAGAGAAAAGTTGTCTGAGCCAGACACTTCCCCTTACCTTCTGTCACGAAGCTGAGAGAACAATTCTTGTTTGGGTAGTTCGTAGCATTCACCATGTGTCAATGTTTACCTACGGGAACATAAACAGACATGAGCATGGAGGAACAGGCAGAAGAGCGAGTCAGAGGAGGACAAACAACATCAGGAGCTGTCCATTTCCCCTTTCAATTAAGTACAAAAAAAACAGCGTAATTTTTAGAGATTGAAATCTCATGATGGTAATTATCTTTGATGTTCAATTTGCTGCTCTCCCACGCATGTGTGGTTGAAGGGGGGTCTGCAGTGCATGATCCAAAATCACATACATTATCCATCCCCAGAACCATAGATACACATGATTACATACAATTTCATAAATCTATCCCAGCCCGACCTCTCTACCTATTCAGCCATCAGACACCAGAGGGAGCCAATACCAGCGCTGTAGTATCAGCTTCTATTGCTCACCACGGCTCCAATCCTGTACCCTGATTAAAACTCCTACTCTGCAGTAAAAGACCCCTTCTGTTCCCCCTCTCTGTCTTATTCAGAGCGGATATGAGTGAGGGTAGATAGATGATAATGAGAATCATTCACAGAGCTCTACTATGCCGGATGGAAGGCCGCATAAACAACATGAGGACAACTAAAGATTAAATTCAATTACATTAAGAAAATCGTTTCAAACTCTGTGTGTTTGTCAGACCCAGATGTATCTCTTTCTCTCCCCTTTTCTTTACCAGACAGGAACTAGTCATTAAACCAGAGGAGGAAACTCTCCTCTGTCTCTCTCACTAAACACAACATATTCACTTATTGACAGTAATAGCTCACATATCAGTTTAATATAATTGTTTTATTGAAATGTAACCTTTATTTAACTAGCCAAGTCAGTTAAGAACAAATTATTATTTACAATGATGGCCTACTCCGGCCAAATCCGGACGACGCTGGGCCAATTGCGCGCCGCCCCATGGGACTCCCAATCACTGACAGATGTGATACAGCCTGGATTCGAACCAGGTACTATAGGGACACCTCTTGCACTGAGATGCAGTGCCTCACACTGCTGTACCACTCAGTAGCCCACATATGATAACAATAGTCTTTTTTCTTGGAGGTGTGGATGAGCAAGGAGAAGGTCAAGGGATATCACCACACATTCCATTGACATAAATTCAACAAATTGTTTAATCTAAATGATTCCCACTTCAGTTGAACCATGTGTGTACACAGAAGTGCACTCAATCTGTGGTATCTAACTCCTTCGCTCCATAAAACCACACATGTTTTACTGTGTTTACGGTACATGCAGCCAAACAGGCACTTCAGTTTTAAATCACTTGCCTCACCGAATGGCTAATGTTTTACTAATGAATGGAACTAATGAAGTGAACCTCCTGATTCCATTGCAGATTAGCCCTCATAAACATTGTCAATATAACTCTTACTTTTGATTTTAGATAAAACATATCCCAGCAGCTTGCTGAAAAAGCATGTACATAAACTGCATACATCCAACAAATCTCAAAATACTGTCAACTGCACTGATGAGAGACATATAGTAAGGTAAGACACGACACTGACGAGAGAGATATAGTAAGGTAAGACACGACACAGACGAAAGAGATATAGAAAGGTAAGACACGACACCGACGAGAGAGATATAGAAAGGTAAGACACGACACCGACGAGAGAGATATAGTAAGGTAAGACACGACACAGACGAGAGAGATATAGAAAGGTAAGACACGACACCGACGAGAGAGATATAGTAAGGTAAGACACGACACTGACGAGAGAGATATAGTAAGGTAAGACACGACACAGACGAGAGAGATATAGTAAGGTAAGACACTACACTGACGAGAGAGATACACTACACTGACGAGAGAAATATAGTAAGGTAAGACACTACACCGACGAGAGATATAGTAAGGTAAGACACGACACCGACGAGAGAGATATAGTAAGGTAAGACACTATGCTGACCACCACTAAACCCCTTACCCCAATGAGCATAAACTACTGATAAAATCTGTAAAAAACACTGGTCAAATACAACCCACAAACTACTTAATCATTCTGCTGTCAGGACAATTCTGCTATTAGACAGCCGTGAACACACACACACACACACACACACACACACACACACACACACACACACACACACACACACACACACACACACACACACACACACACACACACACACACACACACACACACACACACACACACACACACACACAGAACCTCGTTGTTGTCACTCTAAACTCAACTCTGGACCTCAAAGCCAGTTCCACTGCGTTTGTTCATTGTTCACCTCTAATTATGGACTGATTTAGACCTGGGACACCAGGTGTGTGCAATTAATTATCAGGTAGAACAGAAAACCAGCAGGCTACGGACCTCACAGGGTAAGAGTTGAGTGCGCTCGAGCAGGTATTTGTACGCACAATGCCGTCGGGGGTACACCAAATAAAAATGTGATTCACACTTTTTTTTAAATAATACAATTTGTTTTTCATCACATTTTTAAACAGTACATTTATATTTTCCAACGGGGCTATATATTTGGGTGAGGTTTTTTAAATTGCCTGAGTAGCCTCGTTTCACTGCCAAAAATCAAATGAAACCATCTAGTGTTTAGCGAAATAACAACACAATGTCAAATACGGGTAGCCTAGTCAAATAATTAACATCCAATCACATTAACTGTTACTCTCTCGCAGGAATTCCACTAATGGTCCATATGTAGCCAAATGTAGCTGCTGCTCATGTTGGTATCTGTACTGATGGCTCAAAAGCCATGACAGGGAGACATAGAGGAGTAGTAACGCGCATGCAAGCAGTTGCTCCCGATGCCACGTGGGTAACACTGCAGCATCCACCAAGAGGCTCTTGCTACCAAGGGAATGCCTGACAGCTTGAAAGACATTTTGGACACTACAGTGAAAATGGTTAACTTTGTTAAAGCAAGGCCCCTGAACTCATGTATTTTCTGCAATATGCAATGACTTGGGCAGAGACCACGTAACGCTTTTATAACGTAACGCTTTTATAACATACAGAAGTGCGCTGGTAATCAAGGGGCAAAGTATTGACACATTTTTTAAATTGAGAGACGAGCTTAAAGTTTTCTTTACTGACCATAATTTTCACTTGTCTGACAGCTTGCATGATGACGAGTTTCTCACGACTGGCCTATCTGGGTGATGTTTTTTCTCACCTGAATGATCTGAATCTAGGATTACAGGAACACTCTGCAACTATATTCAATGCGCGGGACAAAATTGAGCCTATGATTTAGAAGTTGGAGCTCTTCTCTGTCTGCATTAACAAGGACAACACAGGTCTTTCTATCATTGTATGATTGTTTTGTGTGCAAATGAACTCAAGTTTACGGACAATGTCAAATGTGATATAGCGAAGCACCTGAGTGAATTGGGTGCGCAATTATGCAGGTACTGGATGAGACAAACAACTGGATTCTTTATCCCTTTTATGCCCTGCCTCCAGTCCACTTACCGATTCTATTCAAGAGAGCCTCATCGAAATTGCAACAAGCGGTTCTGTGAAAATGTTATTTAATCAGAAGCCACTGCCAGATTTCTGGATTGGGCTGCTCTCAGAGTATCCTGCCTTGGCAAATCACGCTGTTAAGACACTGATGCCTTTTGCAAACACGTACCTATGTGAGAGTGGACTCTCAGCCCTCAATAGCATGAAAACAGGCACAGACTGTGTGTGTAAAATTATTTAAGACTGAGACTCTCTCCAATACAACCCACCATTACAGTTATGTGCATCCTTTCAAGCACACCCTTCTCATTAACCTGTGGTGAGTTATTCCCAATTTTCAATTAACAAATAAGGTTTTATATGTAAGATGGTTAAACAAAGAGCAAAATTATTGATAATTATTATATTATTATTTGTGCCCTGGTCCTGTAAGAGCTCTTTGTCACTTCCCACAAGCCGGGTTGTGACAAAAACTCACACTCATTCTTATGTTTAATAAATGTATCGTATAGTGTGTGTGTGGCAGGCTTACAATTATGGCAAAAAACAACATTGTAGAGTGCACTGACCCTGGTGCTAGAGGGGTACGCAGCTGGAGGTTGAATGTTTGAAGGGGTACGGGACTATAAAACGTTTGGGAACCACTGCTCTAGAGGATGGAAGTCTCAAACATGTAAAACAGTAACAAAACAGTAGCCGAGTCCCCTGGGAAGAGACAGTGCAGAGCAGAGGGGATCTACTCTAGTAACATGTCACCAGTGAGGTGGGCCAGGGGCATGTTGGCAATGTGCCAACGTCCCTAGAGCTCCCCTGGTACGGTGACCTGGGTGAAGGGGATATTTGCAGTGGTTTCAACTCTCACTGCCCACATTCATTTTAGCTGGATTTTTTCAGCTCCCAACTGTTTTTTCTTAGCACCTTTGTGCCTCTTCAACAGCCCAGTCGGTTGTTATATCGTCTTGTAGGGCCAAACATTCTACCATTATTCAAAGAAATAGGATTATGATGTCTTAAACAGATATCTTTATTAAATATTGGACATTGTCGAAGTGGTAAGATCTATTACGGAGTAGCGTGCATCATTTTCTTTGTTGGAAATGTTAGAAACGGTAAGTTTTATAATTAAGGATTTACATTATGCAAAGCCTAACTCTGTGAAGGCACGAAACATTTCTCTACACTTCACAAATCAGAGATTAGTGAGGAATGTGCAGAATGTGTTTTTGAGAGTAACTATGACATCCAACTACCCAGCACTGAGGAGAACAGCACTAGACAATACTATATATAGATATATAAATATCCAAATTCAACAAGTTCTATATATTTTAGTAAACAACAATTTACCACCATTCTAAAGCATTGAAAGAGCCAGTGATACTGTACTGTTTGTAATCTATTTGACACACCATAGTAGCTCACGCTATGTCAATTAGACTGACATGGCTAGCCTACTATGATTAAACCGAGGACCTTGTTTTAGCAAAAAAAAACAACCCCGAAAAAACATTAACTTATAAAGCTTGCTCAATAGTGCACCTGTCCGCTTCAGTGGCTTTCTATTTTAACTGAGTTTCATATCAAAAGAAAACACATTATGAACATACTTCCTCATCACATAAATACAACTATTGTTGAACTTATCTCCTACTACTCATAAATTACCACATCCTAGAGGAGAAGCTATTTGACCTTGTAGAGCACTGAGCACACAAAGCAATGAGGAAAAAACGTTCAAGCAAAAAGCTATTTCAAAATACCTTCCACATCACCATGGAATGGGCAGGGGGACTATATGTAAAGGTTGTTTTCAAATAATTTAGCAATAAGGAAAATGTTTCAACTGTTAGGTTAAAGATAATATCTTTGTTGTTCTACATTTATAATAGCATTGCATAATGTGGTAACAAGTTGTCTTATAGCCTACTTATGTGCTCCAGAACTATATTGCATATCCTTTTCACCAATGTCTGTGGACAACTGTTGGTTACTGGGGACAGTTATTGCTTGTATCAAACAGGTAGTTAAAGTACTCTATGTGGCACTTCTTTCAATTGTCCGGTTAGTTGCCATAGATTTAGATCTAAATTCTAGATTTCCAACAAATTATAGGGATACCACTCTTGAGAGAGAGACAGTTCTCTAACCACTAAAGATTCACAATTCAGATGAGAGGAAGCTGACTAATTATTATAATTAATTACATTACAGAAAAAGTGGAGTGAGTATGACTGTAACAGCTGTTCATACGATTAGAGAGAGAGACTTTGATGACTATAAACCAGTCGCTGAAGCTGAATGGATTGCTCTGCATGCAGTGTCTTCAAGCCAGCATGACACTATAAGAAGTGTGGTCATTTTGGTGACATGATTTGGCTAGCCATATAACAGTGGGTATATTACATTTACATTTACATTGATGGTTGCATCACGTATGTAAGAATAATCAAGCATTCTTCAAATGGGTCAACTGTATATTGCAATATGATATTTACCTTTATCTCACGTAAAGAGCCACGCGTTGACAGTCACAAGAGGTCGGGAAATTTACGCAGCCAGTCAGGGCTTTGCCAACTAGATCATAATTTCAGTCAACATTTCGCAAGTTCGCATCAAAAGGAAAACGTCATATTCGTAAAAACAAATCCGTTAAAGACTGTTTACTTCCGCGTCCTTTCATTGAAGTATAACAACGCTGAGACTTTCGAGTTCCCTCCCCAACACGCACAATAGCTGAATGTCCGAACGCGGGGTTGAACCAGTTACTTGCACTTGGTTAGAGACCGCCTCTTTTCAAAAGGAACTTTTGGACTTTACTTCAAAAATGCTGATGAATAAAACTGATCATATTCATAATGTGACAATAAATAATAAAAGCTTATGCACTTGGTTAGAGACCGCCCCTTTTCAAAGGGAACTTTTGGACTTCACCACAAACATTCTGAGGCACTGCATCTCAGTGCAAGAGGCGTCCATACAGTCCCTGGTTCGAATCCAGGCTGTATCACATCCAGCCGTGATTGGGAAGTCCCAATTGGCCCAGCGTCATCAGTGTTTGGCCAGGGTAGGCCGTCATTGTAAATAAGAATTTGTTCTTAACTGACCTGCCTAGTTAAATAAAGGTTAAATAAAATTAAAATACATTTAAATGAATAATGTGACAATATTCAATAAAGGCTTATTGCATGAGGTGAAACATTATGATAAACACACACAGTATAGACTGTATTCCTGTGATCTTCCATGTGTCTTTCGGATAGGCAAATGAATACTCCTTGGCATCATCTTGAACATGTCCAAATGTTTCACATTCTTTCGGATGGCATGCATGAAGATCTCATTGGAAATGGGCTTCCCACGATAAAACACGTTCTATGACAGATCGTATAGGCTAATTCTTGTCTATATCAACACATATCAAAACATATAAATGTAGGCTTTCAAACCAATATAAGTTATATAATTCAGCCTGCATTATACAGTTAATGGAATCGGATGGCTTTGGAATTTGGTTATATGAAGTTATCTACAGTCCTCATATTTCTCTTTAGAGAAATGCATGTTTGGTGTGTTTTTTTTGGCTATACATTCATAACACATGCTGCTGACCATCATTATAGAGAGCAAGCAGGGAGTTTACTCCATGCAAAGCGGCTGAGGGATAGATAGTGTAACTCTGCCGAAGGTGGCAGGTGGTACCTTAATTGGGGAGGATGGGCTCTTAATAATGGCTGGAACGGAATTAATGGAATGGTATAAAACACATGCTTTCTGTCCTCCACTTAGCAGCCTCTTGTGCAAGTCTTCACATGTTGCTAACTAAATCTGCAGTCTGTGACAGGAAGTCAAACCCATAGAGATTACAAAGTGGTTTCGCTCTCTTTTTTTCTAGTTCAATATTATTTCTTGCTGACTCTAAAGCTTGGTCCACTTGATGTTCTAGATGTAAATGACTAGTTATTTTTCACAGAGTAGAAATAACTATTCAAACTTCTCTTTTATTCTTTCACACCAGTTGTAGTGAAGTTGTAATAAAGATCACCAGATTAAGTCAGCGTAGTTGGCAATGAAATTCCACATAACACTGTTCAGCTGTGACAGCAGCAGAGGAAGGAATGTGAATGGACAGCAGAGTAAACATGAAATTCAGTTGACATGGGGAAGTAATGTGTAAGCCCCCAGGGTTCAGTCTATAGCTGCACCTGCAGGCCCTCAGTTTAGCACGATTCAACCCTCAGAACCAGAGTAGCAACAGTGGAAAAGTTTTGGACTAAGTAGTATAGATGATCTTTCTCTTTCAAACATCTGGCTTGTACTGTAAGTTTATGATAAACTGCACAACCTCTTTCTATAGTGACTATGGTGTATTGCACTGGAAGTGTGAAAATCTATAGTGACAGCCTTCCATGTAACTGTAGATTACAATTTACAATTTGCAATGTTACAGTGCTTACGACAGCACCTATTACAATGTCAACATAACATAATGAAGTGATAGAGAGAAAGAGGTGTGTCAGCATAATTTATTGCTAGGCAGGCAGGGTATAAAAGTCCTATTGTAATCTGACATATTTCTATTCACTTTTGCTAATGTTAAGAATATGATCAAATGTGAAACAATACTCAACAACACAAATAGTTAATAAAAATTAACAACATAATCAAGGATTTAGTGCATATCAATGTCGTTCCAATTAATGGATTTGATGAAAACATCCAGCTGAACAAAACATGAAGGCCTACAGTATATTTATGGAGAAGGGAATACTCTCCCATTTATTTATAGAGCTTTTGGTTTATATTTAAGCAATAAGGCCCGGGGGGGTGTTGTACATGGCCAATATACCACTGCTAAGGGCTGTTCTTATGCACGACGCAATGCAGAGTGCCTGGATACAGCCCTTAGCTATGGTATATTGGCCATATACTACAAACCCCCCAGGTGCCTTATTGCTGTTATAAACTGGTTACCAACGTAATTAGAGCAGTAAAAATGAATGTTTTGCCATACCCGTGATATACCACGGTTGTCAGCCAATCAGCATTCAGGGCTCGAACCACCCAGTTTAAAATATAAAAAAATTATCACTTTGCAGTAACATCATAATTTCACTATGGTCCCTGCAGGTTCGTCTAAAGCTTCTATGATGAGCAATATCTCCATTATATGGGAATTGTAATATTTTCTTCAAAAAATGTTTATGTTTGTACTGAAAATACATTTTCTTACTTGAACAAAATCTACAGCATTCTACGGAAATGCCAAAAAGGGAACAAAAAGAGAACAAAAAAGGAAACCAAAAAATAATTTAAAATATGAACATACTTTAAATGAATGCTTAGCCTGCTTTTACTATTTCAAAGCTTTTAAGGCCAAACCGTTTTTATTTTTTATTTAACCAGGCAAGTCAGTTAAGAACAAATTCTTATTTTCAATGACGGCCTAGGAACAGTGGGTTAACTGCCTGTTCAGGGGCAGAACGACAGATTTGTACCTTGTCAGCTCGGGGGTTTGAACTCGCAACAACAATATATCCTTTATGGATCATGACCCAAGAAAAGCATAATTGAATATTTGACTGATTCATTAGGAAATAAATTGCTGCATATCCGTTATAAAGAAGAGGTGGTGGTTAGGGGGAGGTGAGCTCCCTATCCAATGAATTAGAGTCGGATTAATCATAATCAGTCAAATATTCAATAACGTTTTTCTTAGGTAGTGATCCATAAAAGATATATCCACCTACGTACAGTATGTGAGCGTGGAAGGTTGTAAGGTTCTTACAAGGAGGAAGATTTCATTGGGATTTTGCAACTGTTTGGCCTGAATCCCCAGCTTAACTATGTCAGCAAACCAGCCAAACCTCCTCATCTACAGCTGCAGGTTCCACACTCACTCACATCCGTTTGTGACCAACCAGCGGCGTAATGTGTGTGTGTGTGTGTGTGTGTGTGTGTGTGTGTGTGTGTGTGTGTGTGTGTGTGTGTGTGTGTGTGTGTGTGTGTGTGTGCGTGCTTGTGCATGTGTGAGTGTGACACCAGTATCAGACACTTTCTGGGCATGAAAATAGTTTTGCCACTAGATGGGGCCCTTAGCATAGAGCAAGAATGCTGAGATCATCTGAGTTGATGCGGGTACATGTACTGCAGAGGAGGCTTGTGGGATGAGCTATAGGAGGACAGGCTCATTGTACTGGCTGGAATGGAATATATGGAACAGGTCAAACATGTGGTTTACATATGTTTGATGTGTTTGATACTTTCCATATGGGTGCGCCCATCCAGAAAGATGTCTCCTCATTTTAACATGGACATTGCCGTTGAGGGCTTCCACTATTTTAAAGTAGTCAAATGGGTAGGTATTCCTATGAGTTGGGAGGAATCAGCCAATGAAGTAGAACAAAAAATGTACTAAATTAAAATGGAGATAGCCTCAATTGAGCTGCCCATGCTGTCACCGACACTATAATGGCACACATACAAAGATGAGTCCTATATCTAGCTCTATGGGTGCTCCTTTACTCAGTACATCGCATTTTCAAATCCTTCCCAACAACCCTCCCATGCGCGAAATGAGCAATGACGTCAGGATAGTAACTCCAGCACAACTTTTCAAACACGTTGCATTCTACCAGAATGTGTTGGGCACTGAACTGTTGAATGCGCCTAACGGGATAAGGAGAGATGGCATGGAGCCGACAGGTCAAGATTCGCAAGGTGCTTCGAATAACAAATAGTCCAGTTAAGTATCTGATATTGATCATTTATTAGAAGTAATTCACATTGGGTGTATTTATTTATTTTTATAAGATAAAAGCTTTTTAAAACTAGCGCTCGTATGGCTGTCCCGAACGTGGATATATTGTATCTGATTCTGACCAAATAACTTCTGTTCATGGAAACAATTCAGCAACAATTGTATCGAACGGACTACAGTCGATATTGTTGAGTTGGAAATTCGGAATATAACTGTAATTTGAAAGCGAGTGTATTTTGGAAGTTGCCTGATGTCTAATGCCACTGGACGAGAATAACTTTTCTCCACGCCGTGCTTCTTTACGAAAACCTGTCAGAGTTAGTTAACAAACTGTCTGAACTGACCAATTCTTAGTTGGCTTCATCACCACCAGAAAGTGTGGATTCCAGTGTCAAATACCACGATGGACTGAGTATATTTGTCACAAATAGTTTATTTTGAGAATAGTGCCTGCCTTACCGTGCTTTATAGGGAGCTCTTTGACATATAATATAGCCTACATCTGAACAAAGTCGTGATGATTTCGGAGGAACGAAGTAGTCATGTATCCAAGCAAGCCCTCAACTTCCCAGTGGGCCTATTGATCCGCTCGCCGAAGAAGAGCCTTGCAAAGCTGGGGAGGAAGCCAAGCAATGGATCCCTGCAGTAAGTCCTATTATTTATATCCAGTGTGTCTACTTTGTGCGGTATTTAAAATGGGGTAGCCTTATTTTGCAGAATTGGATTTCAGTTTTGTTACATGCAGCTGCCTGGGATTTTCTATATTCAAATGGCCTTAAGGCCTTCAATATAAATATAATTTATTTGTAGAGAGGTGCCCGAAATACTGTCCTCTTATTAATTACTCATTAATTTTGTGTCCTCTCTTGAACTCTCACTTTCATTTACATCTTTGCCATGCTCTCTCTGTTTCACTCTGCCACTATCTATGTCTCTTATTTATGTCTCTCTTTCATCTATCCATCCATTCTCCCTCTCTCAGGTCCAACACCTCGGATGGCACCACCCATTCAGCAGAGAGTACAGGCGTGAGGCAGCCGGCCAAGAACAAAATCCGCCGCCACAACAACAGACTGTCGACGGTGTTCAACCGGAGCCCCCTCCTGCGGGGCGACAGTGGACAGGGGCATGCCCCAGGTGGCAGGAGCATGGCGGGGGACCTGCAGGCTGCAGATGACCCTGCTGAGCTGTCCAGTCAGATGTCTGCCCCAGGTATCCTAAAGATCTTTGGCAGCGACATTTGCCAGGGAACCAACTACAAGAGCGTGCTGGCCACGACTCGCTCCAGTGCCAAGGAACTTGTCAAAGAGGCCCTGGAGAGGTGAGGGGTTAGGGATGCCCACTGGCATAATGTGATTTGTTAGCATTAGCTTTAGTGCTAACAGGCAAGCAGAAAGGGAACATTCCTCAAGGCTGAATGGCATGGACTGCAATACTGCTCATCCTAATATAGTGGGAACCATTGCAAATCACTCAAAGCCATTTTATTTCAGGGGGAATTAGATCTTATCATGGTATTCTGACTGAATCTCTTTTATTGTTGCTTAGATACTGTCTGGAGAAGGAGGATCCAAGTCGATATGTGCTGTGCGACGTGATTGGCCAGACCGGAGCAGACCACCAATGGAAGACAGAGTGCTTTCGGGTCGTGGGTGACCACGAGAAGCCCCTCATGCTGCAGTCGCTATGGAAACCCAAAGAAGGCTTCTCCAGACGCTTTGAGATCCAGAAGAGAGTGAGCGTAGAGGAACAGACTGCTAAAGAGACCGACACCGTCACTGCAGGTACGTCAACCACACAGGTGCAGCTCAGTGACCCCACTAACAACAACCTAAAGCCCAGGTCATCATTCTGTCTCTGTTGGGGTGGCATTTGATCTCCTATCTCTGTCACTAAGTTTTTGGTAACAGAATCGATTGTCCAGCTTATCATGAGACAGAGCAGGGGAGATGGCAGGCAAATGAGAGGTCAGAGAAAAACAGAAGCTGCAGTGAGGGGTAGACAAGGTCAGCTCTCTTATCTGGGATTGACGACAGGGTCCCAACAGGTCATTCTGAAGCCCCCAGGGCAGGGAACTGGCTGTGGCTGGATCTGCTTTTTCTGCTGGGGCCTGAATGTGTCCACCGCTCCACATGTTATTCTTTCCATCAGAGCTTCCTGCACACTGGACACTGTGTGATCTTGTTGACTTTGGCGTGCGTTTGTCTCAGTGCGTTTGTCTCAGTGCGTTTGTCTCAGTTTTCATCAAACCCCACATCACCCTCCACTCTCTTTGCTCCACTCTGATTGGGGGAAGCTGGGGGAAGTTTCCCCCCCTGCAGGCCTGACCAGCCCCCCTGACACAGTGTGGCAGAACAATGTGGAAGAACGCCCACTTCCACAGCTGATAAGGCCTGGGAGCAGGAGCTGTTAGCTGGGTGTGAAGCTGAGCTCTCTGGACATTCCATGGTGCTTAATGGCTCCAAATGAGCTGAATAGTGTTTATGTTGCGGTACATCAGCCCAACAGCCAGGAACGCCTGTTGATATCAGATAGACGACAACACCTCTCACTAGACCTCCAGATTTCCTCTCCTTCCCCTTCTATGTTTGGTTTGACTGAGAGCCAACTCAGTAAAACATTATGATATGTTGGTGTGTGATGTACTGGAATGATTTGATGGAAGATCTCCACTAATAGTTTATTGAGTGTTTAGCATACTGTGAAGCTTCAGTTTATGCATAGATGATAAAGTTTATGTTACAGTGACTATATCAGGACACAATCAATGATTTTGTAATAAACTATGAATACACGATTAATAATCACTTCTCTGCATCTAGTCTCATCCTCCCTCTCTCCCGTGCTCCTCTCTGCCCCAGGTATCAACGCCCAGGCTCGTAAGCTCCAGAAGGGCCGTTCGCGGGTCACCTCTCTGTTCATGGACGGCAGTGGTGAGGATGTGGAGGGCCTGGGGATGTGGAGGAGTCTCAGTGAGATGGACCTGTCTGCCATGGAGAAGGAGGCCGTGCGGGCCCAGCAGAAGGCCCAGCTCATCAGGGAGGACCCGGAGGCCGAGGCCGACAAGGAGGCCCTGCGTCTGGGCATGGAGAAGGAGGAGACAGAGAGCAGTGACGACAACACCACCCAGTACTCCATCCACCCGCCCTTTGACTTCCCCTACTTCCTCCTGCTGCAGGGATACAGCTACAGACAGGTAGGAAAACTGGAAGGTGAAGCTGTTGCCACTGTTAGACAAACAAATCCATCTGGGTTTAATGTATATCGGATTATTGATTAACTTAAATGATGAGTAACTTTAATGAAAGGCTTGGCTTCAGTTTACACAGCTGAAGTCAATTTGTTAGATTAGAGTCAGTCTGTCCTTGAATAGTTAGGCTCAGAATAGGCTTGTATGGTTGGAGAATGTGTCCGGCTGCGAAAGAGAAATGTCATGCTGAAATCCTTCACAGAGGGCCTGGGCAGCCAGATAGCAGCAGCTGTAATTGGTTGAGCCGGGTGGCTGCTCCATTGAAGACCTTTCAATGTTCTCAAGTGTCTCTTGGCAGGGTGGCAGAAACACGGACGAAAGGCTTATCAGAGACACTGAGGCGTAAACAAGTGTACTCCACTACACTATAGAGGCTCCCACTGAACCTCTTAGGTTAAGACCTGGGGTTAAAATCCCCAGAAACAGAGCGAGACAGTGAGAGAGAGGAGCAGAGAGCAGAGGGCTTTAGCTGCAGTGAGGATGCTATAACAGGGACAGAGAGAGACTGAGTCTTGCTGCTGGATTACAATGGGCTCAGAGTATTGGACTCAGAGCCACAAGCTCAAGCAGAGTCAGAGTAGACATGCATGTTGTGGACAGGTGATCCTCGTGTCCACACACTGAGTGGGCAAGCCTGGGTCATGTACTGGAGAGGCGGGGAAAAGGAGCTGGCCATGGCCCCGCAGTAGAGTTCCCACACTGGGATGTGTTGTCTGTCGTCAGGGCTCGTTGAATAGATAAGGAACACTGTTCACAATCCCAGTTCAGCTCTGCCCTGCTGGCTCTGCAGTGGAGGTGGCGATAGGCCTGATTAAAGGTACATAGTATTAGAGAATAGAGCAGAAGGAACAATGTAATGTCTAAACAAACTCAGTGGATGGTCACATACACATGCCTAGCCTAGACATTTGCACATAGGCTCGTGCATGCCAGAACACACATGCACATTTAGGCACAAAAGCTGCACATTCAACAAAAAATGATAATATTCTTCTCAAAAAGAGATTTCTGTGGGTGACAGATTTTTTTCTGCACTTTTATGCTTTTACAAAACATTCTGGATATTTCAATGCAATGCAAAGAGCCAGAGGGCCAGGCCCATTCCTAGAAACAGGAAATGCTGCTGCTCTCTGTTGTTTGTTCCTCATTGTGGAGACTGCTGAGTGTGCAGGACACTGGGTGGGGTGTGCCAGATACTGAGGGAAGTACTGAGCCTGCCCCTGGTCTGGCCACTCGACAACAATAAGTCACTCATATATCAGTCCTATGGAATAGAAATGTTCCAGCTCCATAAATGAAATAGTTATTTTCGTAAGTGTCTTTGTGTTTCCAGACCGGATTTTCCTGAACTTAATCACCTGTGAACCATGAGAGCTGTAGTGGATTTGATTTCCTTGTAAGTGTTGTTGTTCAAGTGCAGGTCAGTGTAGTCACAATTCACATTGACTCACAGCTATTAACTCCCTCCTAGACAGTTTGATCTATTCTGCCAGATATCATGTGCAGGAAAATAAATAAAGGTTGTTTTGAATATTGCTTTGAATAGTCCATATGGAGCCAGGGACTCGAACCATTTAGTTAGTTAAGTGTATGTGCTCGCACACACTGCTCAGTGGCTGATTGGCTTCCATGCTAGCTGGGATGATACAGTATCATGACCTGCCTGATAGGCTCTGCATGGTCAATCCGATGTCTGAAGTGGCCGTACAGCATTTACTGCGATGTAGCCTCCGCAGACGGCAGGGCTTTCATACTCGATCTTAGCGGAGCAGAGCAGTGTTATAGTTAAGGAAGTTGTCAAGGAAGTGAGTTTGTGTTTATACATGACGTACCGCCTCCACCTACCGTCAACAAATCATGTCAATGTGGAGCTATAAGGAGCCCTTCGCATTGTTAAAACATTTGAGAGGTGCGATGCGGTACGGAGCTTGATTTGGCCCGTGCATGCCTCCGGAGGCTCCACAATTGTGACACACCCTCCATATGGAGCCTCCGACTACATTTTCAGATCAACCATAAATTGGCTTTAATAGTCTTGGGACGGATGACCGAGCGACGGGTGGTCTTAAGAAGGTCATGACCTCCCCCACACTGATCCTCAACAGAGGGTCCCCACAGGGGTGCTCAGCCCACTCCTGTACTCCCTGTTCACCCATGACGGCGTGGCCACACACTTCTCCAACTCAATCATCAAGTTTTCTGATGACACAACAGGAGTAGGCCTGATTACCAACAACAACGAGACAGCCTACAGGGAGACTGGCGGAGTGGTGCCAGGAAAATAACCTCTCCCTCAGCGTCAACTAAAGGAAGGAGCTGATTGTGGTCGACAGGAGACCGCAGAGAGAGCCCGCCCCCATCCACATAAACAGGGCTGCAGTGGAGAAGATCAAAAGCTTCAGCTTTCTCAGCGTGCACATCACCGAGGACCTGAAATGGTACATATATACAGTACCAGTCAAATGTTTGGACACACCTACTCATTCAAGGGTTTTTATTTATCTTTACTAGCTTCTACATTGTATGTATAATAGTGAAGACATCAAAACTATGAAATAACCCATATGGAATCATGCAGTAACCAAAAAAGTGTTAAACAGATTCTTCAAAGTAGCCACCCTTTGCCTTGATGACAGATTTGCATAGTGGCATTCTCTCAACCAGCTTCACCTGGAATGCTTTTCCAACAGTCTTGAAGGGGTTCCCACATACACTGAGTGTACAAAACATTAAGAACCCTTCCTAATATTTTGCCTTCAGAACAGCCTTAATTTGTTGGCACCCCATCGGTGTCGAAAGCGTTCCACAGGGATTCTGGCACATCTTGACTCCAATGCTTCCCACAGTTGTGTTAAGTTGGTTGGATGTCCTTTGGTTGGTGGACCATTCTTGATACACACAGGAAACCTTTGAGCGTGAAAGACCTAGCAGCGCTGCAGTTCTTGCCACAAACCAGTGTGCCTGGCACCTACTAGCATATCCCTTTCAAGGCACTTAAATATTTTGTCTCGCCCATTCCCCCTCTGAATGGCACACATACACAATCCAGCATTTTGACGTTTGGATAAAAAGCGTGTCCAGAGTAAAGTGCCTGCTACTCAGTCCCTTCCACTGGATGTCAACTGTCTTTAGAAACTTGTTTGAGGCTTCTACTGTAAAGGAGGGGCTCATAAGGGCTCTTTGAGTCAGTGGTCTGGCAGAGTGCCACAAACTCGTGACACTCGTTCACGTGAGAGGTAGCTCTCGTTCCATTGCTTTTCTACAGATAAAGGAATTCTCCAGTTGGAACATTAATGAAGATTTAAGTTAAAAACACCCTAAAGAATAATTCTATACATCATTTGACATGTTTCTATGGACTGTAACGGAACCTTTGGACTTTGTCTGGACCTAGTGCTCGCGCATCATGAAGATGCATTACTGGGCTGAACGCGCTAACAACAAGGAGGAATTTGGACATAAATGATGAACTTTATCGAACAAATCAAACATTTATTGTGGAACTGGGATTCCTGGGAGTGCATTCTGATGATGATCATCAAAGGTAAGTGAATATTTATAATGCTATTTCTGACTAATGTTGACTCCAACATGGCGGATATTTCTTTGGCTGATTTGGTCTCTGAGCGCCATACTCAGATTATTGCATGGTGTGCTTTTTCCGTAAAGTTTTTAAAAAATCTGACACAGCGGTTGCATTAAGGAGAAGTCTATCTTTAATTATGTGAATAACACTTGTATCTTTTATCAATGTTTATTAGGCGTATTTATGGAAATTGATGTGGCTTTCTGCAAAATCAGCATATTGCAAACTGAAACTAGTACATTAATTATTGTGCCAGTCATTCTCATGGATTCTGCTGGTTGACCTTCCATTGCCCCTCCTCTACGCTGCAGGACTTTGTTATCTACTTGATGAGCGGCACCACCACCATCTTCGGCTGCTGCAGGGAGCACTGTAACGGAGAGGACGAGGAAAGGCTCAAGGTGGACATCCTCCTCTTTGCCCCAGACATTCTTCCCCAGCACTGCTGTGTCAAGCGCCTGGATTCTACCAACTCCTTCCCGGGGGACACCAAGCGGACTCTGACCCTGCTGAAGCCCCTCCACGGCGCCCCCGTCACCCGGAATGGTTTCCTCCTGAAGGAGGAGGTGGAGCTGACCCCTGGGGACCTGGTGGGTCTGGGCCGACACTACCTGTTCATGTTTAAAGACCCCACCGCCGCCCCAGGGGCCCCACAGACCCCTCTCTGGATGAAACAACTCTGCCCCGCCCATGACGGAGGAGTGGGAGTGTCATCATCCTGTCAATCATGTGGCTCCGCCCTCCCCATGAAATGCCCTAGGGTCCAGAGGAAGCCGGCTCCTCCTCGGTGGAAAGACCCAGAGGGTGGAGAGGTATCTCTGAGCTATGAGTTGGAGCAGGAGGACAGGGTCCTGCAGGAGGTCCTGGTCATGGTGGACCCCAATGGGGACGAGGCCAAACTGACCCCTGCCTTCCTGCTGAGCCTGTCCATCCAACACTCAGCCACCACGTTCCAGCTGACACACTTCCGAAGGTTGCTGCTCCGCATAGCCAGTCAGATCCAGCTCACCATGTGGGTGAGTAAAACTATGTACCTCCACTATGCACAAAAACAATGCACTCTCTCCAGTCAAACGATTGACCTTTTATATCATCACACCACAAATAAACCTTGAATCGTTGTGAATTCAACATACTGTGTGTCTCAAGGGTACTGTAAAGAAAGAAATGTAATCAAAGGTGTCACCAGGATGGAATATCATTTAGATAGGCTTGCTGCTGGTTTGAAATCAATGTTGTGTTGTGTCCCCTTGCAGGAGAAGACAAAGGAGCTTGCTGTGATCCAACCAGAAAGGTGAGTAGCCGTCTCTCCAACCTCAATCACTCAGCCTGCCCCAGAAATGCTAACGATGAACAGCAAAGATGACAACAGGGTGCAGAACAGTGGCAACCTGCTGCCTCTGACACTAACACCCCTTTCAACTTTAGTGTTTCCTATGAGTCATATACAGACTGTATGTAGAGCTAGGAGTCTTAGAATAGGATGCTACTGCCTTCCAACAACAATGCTACTTGAATTTCTGGGAGGGATGTATAGTACACAGATATAGTATTCTCTCATTGTCACATGTCCCAGTGACTTCTTTACAGAATAAGAAGCTGAGAATGAGTCATGGTCTCTTGATGTTCATACTTCTCTATCTGCCGCCCATTGAAGTGTATGAAGTCAAAATGATAGCTCATGATGATTTAATGTTATGGAACATTATTGCAGGGCACTGTATTCCAAAGCTGTGCTTTGGCTGCCTGCTGAGAAAGGAGGAAGGATTTTTAAGAATTAATGTTTCATTTCATATTTCACTCAATTGTACATGGAAATCAATTGTATTGGTTTAAATTAGCATTCATTCCAAGGGATAGAGACATGATGTAAATTATGAGTCACTCGCAAGCCACTTTTAATGCCATTCACCCAGTACAGGGTATTTGTTGGCTGTTGGACTGAACTCAGACCTGTCTATATGTCTCCCCTTGCAGGAGCTTCAGTGATGTCCATCAGGAGCCAGAGGATGTGCAGCTGCTGAGCATAGAGGAGCTGATCCCAGGCCTGCGGCCGCTGGTGCTGTGGATGGCCAACTCCATCGAGCTGCTGCACTTCATCCAGCATGACGTTCCCCAGCTGCTGCCCTGGAGGCAGGAGGAAGAGGAGGAGGAGGGCTCAGAGCCAGAGTCAGAGATGTGGTCCACTAGGACTGCCAGTGAGGAGGCCATGACGGTCCTGGAGGAGGTCATCATGTTCACCTTCCAGCAGTCTGTCTATTACCTCACCAAGGTCAGTGCATAGTCGCACATACTATAATCATGCATTGTAGATGGCATTCCATTTGCTCCATTCCAACCATCATTATGAACCATCCTCCCCTCACTAGCCTCCACTGATACACTCACCAATAGATTACATGCATGCAACATTCACACAAACATAGACACGTGCCTCGCACACACAATTAGCAAACACACACCGCACATGTACACAAATAATAACATCCTTGACTATTTGCTCCAGAAAACCTTGCACAGCCCAAATAGAAAGCCATCTTTTGCCTGTGGACTACGGGAAGCAGGACTAGAGACCTTATGAACACCATTCTCCATTTGCTGGTAGCATGCCAGACAATAAGCCATAATAAGCCAGGGGAAACACACTCTCTCTGGCTCTCTCAGTATGGATAGGCGTGTCAGATTTCCAGTGGAATAAAGGACTACTTATCATCTTTTTAATATTCTGTAAATCCACTTTGAGGGTATTTCCAAAGTCTTTTGAAATGTTTATAGAGAGCAACAAAAGATCTGTTCTGTTCAACAGTGAGCCCCAGGAAGACACTCCCAGGCAGGGTTTACTGGAGTTTCCTATGTTTGGGCCCTATAACTAACTCTATGGCATTAACAGAGCACCATCACTGCCACAGTAACCCAGAGACCAGCAATAGACACCCAATGCCTGGCGATGACTGTTCCAGGATGGGAGGGAGCACCGGCATGGGTGTGAACAGGGAACAGGATTGTATGTGCTGCTGTTGTTTTGAATGCTCCGAGACCACCTCTTCCTGTCCCTAGATTGTCATGAAATGGAAGAAACCATTGATAAAAGAAAGCTTACACATGCCTGTCAACTTTCCCTGTTGATTTTCCCTGTTGACAGGTACATTTACATTTTTACATGGTGAGGGGAAGGTCATTTTTCCCCCCCCAATAGTTACAGGCTCTAGTTAGACAGTCACCGCTGGAGCTCAGGAGAAAGCAGGCTTCGTTTTGGTGGTGGTTGGATGTGCAGTGGTCAGGGAAGCAGCTGTAGTCTGGTGGAGAAGCAGGGCAGAGTAGTGGCCTTTTCCAAAAGTCTGTTTCCTGCTCAGGAACAGAGGGTCTGTCTTCACATAGACACACCACCAGGAGGGATGGGCGGGGTACTCACTGCACGTTCTGGGGTCAAGTGAGAAACACAGGCCAAGTCTATACCTTAGATGAATTGTGACACTTTTTGTGCCAGTATGACCCAATTTCTGTCAACAAACTACTCAAGCTCACACCCACAGCCATGTATGTTTTCTCAGACATGCTACCACTAGCTTCAAAATAAGGTTTTAACTTTGGTTATATTCTAAAACAGTTGGACTTTTAATGCTGTATTGGAGAATACGATCCCCAGTTCCCTTCATTCGGCCAATCTCAGCTTAATAACTAACCAGCACCTGTAGCTCTGCAGAACTGGTCTCTAATCTATCTAGTGACCTGTTATTGAAGGAATGTATGTATGGTGATTGGGATTTAACAGGCAGGTCTTTATGATCTTTCAGAGCCTCTGAAGTGTTTGTCTTAGTCATGATACGTGCTTGCTAACCTGGCTGCCTGAGGGGTGATGTCATGGACTAAAACAATGGCAGAGAGCTGTGTCAGAGGAAGGAGGAGGAGGGTGGAGAAGGGGGAGGAGGGAAGAGCGGGAGAAGGGAGGAGGAGGCCAGGATCTCTGCACTGTGACTCAAAGTCTTTTTTACTTATTGACTGCTCAATGGTCAGAACTTGGCTTCCTCTTATTTGGGTCCTTCTCACTTTTGGTGGAAGCAAGAATGTGCCTGTTTAAAGTTTATTTTGTTGAAACATAGAACAAGGGTTTTGTTTATGTTCAACCTTTTACCAGATTGTGGTCTGCCAGGGCCCTATATTGGTCAATGGTCATAGCAAAAAGAGTAGTGGAGCTGTACATGTTTCAGTGTCACCTCGTTTCCCCTCTCCCCTTTCCACTCACCCAGAGCCGTGTGTGTGTGTGTGTGTGTGTGTGTGTGTGTGCCTGTGTGTGTGTGTGTGTGTGTGTGTGTGTGTGTGTGCGTGTGTGTGTGCGTGTGTGTGTGTGTGCGCCTGTCCGTCCGTCCGGTATGGGTGCTCCCATCCAGAAAGATAGATGACTCCTCATGGATATAACCCATTTTAACATGGACATTGCCATTGAGGGCTACCACCATTTTAAAGTAGTCAACAGGGTAGGGCGGAATCAGCCAATGAATAAGAACAAAATGTACTAAATTAAAATGGAGATAGGCTCAATTGAGCTGCCCATGCTGTCACCGACACTATATTGGCACAGATACAAAGATGAGTCCTAGATCTAGCTTGAATTTTCAAATCCCTCCCCGCCACCCGCCCATGCACGATGACGTCAGGGTAGTAACTCCAGCACAACTTTTCAAACAGGTTGCAATCTGTCAGACAACCACTCACTGTTGGGCACTGAACTGTTGTTGGGAAACAGGTTTTCCTGCTTGTTTTCCTGCTCTGCGAAAGCCTTCCTCTACCTTGACCAGTATGTGGGTCGTTCCACGAAGTGAGTGCCTTTTGCGTCCCATTGCTATTTAAAGTGGAAATTGTACCCAAAAATTACATTAAATGAAGGTCCCTTTAGTATAGAACACATGGAAAATTCAATAAATCTGATTTTCAATATGAATAAAGAAATCTGCATTTTGACATGTCCCTCTGTGCATCCTCTGTGACTTCTAGGAAGAGCTTAACCCACTTAACATCAACATTTATCAAAGTTTTCACCATCTTTGTAAACGCTTAGTTATATTTCCTGAAGATCATCAAATCAAATCAAATTCTATTGGTTACATACACATCTTTAGCAGATGTTATTGCGGGTGTAGCGAAATGCTTGTGGTTTTAGCTCCGACAGTGCAGTAATATCTAACAAGTAATATCTAACAATTTCACAACATATGCAACAATACACACAAACCTAAGTAAAGGAATGGAATGAAGAATATATAAATATATGGACAAGCGATGTCAGAGCAGCATAGACTAAAGATAGATAGATAGAATACAGTATATACTGTACATACTGTATGAGATGAGTAATGCAAGATATGTAAACATTATTAAAGTGACTAGTGTTCCATTTATTAAAGTGGCCAGTGATTTCAAGTCTATGCATGTAGGCAGCAGCCTCTAATGTGCTAGTGATGGCTATTTAACAGTTTGATGTACTTGAGATAGAAGCTGTCTTTCAGTCTCTCGGTCCCAGATTTGATGCACCTGTACTGACCTCGCCTTCTGGATGATAGCGGGGTGAAAAGGCAGTGGCTCGGGTGGTTGTTGTCCTTGATGATTACTTTTTTTAATGATCTTTTTGGCCTTCATGAAATCAAATCAATATTATTTTTTTATTAATTATTTATATAGCCCTTCGTACATCAGCTGATATCTCAAAGTGCTGTACAGAAACCCAGCCTAAAACCCCAAACAGCAAGCAAGGCAGGTGTTGAAGCACGTTGGCTAGGAAAAACTCCCTAGAAAGGCCAAAACCTAGGAAGAAACCTAGAGAGGAAACAGACTATGAGGGGTGGCCAGTCCTCTTCTGGCTGTGCCAGGTGGAGATTATAACAGAACATGACCAAGATGTTCAAATGTTCATAAATGACCAGCATGGTCAAATAATAGGTCTGGGACAGGTAGCATGTCCTGTGAACAGGTCATGATTCCATAGCCGCAGGCAGAACAGTTGAAACTGGAGCAGCAGCACGGCCAGGTGGACTAGGGATAGCAAGGAGTCATCATGCCAGGTAGTCCTGAGGCATGGTCCTAGGGCTCAGGTCCTCCGAGAGAGAGAAAGAAAGAGAATTAGACACCGGATAAGAGCATACCTTAAATTCACAAACAGGACACCGGATAAGACAGGAGAAGTACTCCAGATATAACAAACTGACCCTAGACCCCCAACACATAAACTACTGCAGCATAAATACTGGAGGCTGAGACAGGAAGGGTCAGGAGACACTGTGGCCCCATCCGATGACACCCCCGGACAGGGCCAAACAGGAAGGATATAACCCCACCCACATTGCCAAAGCACAGCCCCCACACCACTAGAGGGATATCTTCAACCACCAACTTACCATCCTGAGACAAGGCCGAGTATAGCCCACAAAGATCTCCGCCACGGCACAACCCAAGGGCGGGGGGGGGATCACATCAGTGACTCAACCCACTCAAGTGACGTTCCCCTCATAGGGACGGCATGAAAGAGCACCAGTAAGCCAGTGACTCAGCCCCTTCATGTGATTAGTGATTCATTTTAAGCATGCAAGTGGAAACCCCTCAGACTTCCAGTCATTACGCTAACGCTAGCTGGCATTGGCTTGCGAAACTACCACAAACTTCCTTCGTTTTTGACACAGAGACATAAAAATGGTATCCACAAGTTCATCTGACTCTAGGGGAGTAGATAAAGGGCCTCATTGCCAGTATCCTTTTAAGGTCAACCCTGTTACATGAACTGAAATCTCTTTTAAAGATGGTGAAACTTCCATTTTCAAAGTGCAAATAAAAAGAAACTAACAGTCAAATCATAATGTAAAAGCAGGTGAGCTGGTTGTAGTCTTTTTTGGCAATTTTCTGGTGTTTGTGGTGGAAAGCTGAGCAGGTCAAGCATAGACAGGTATGATATATTTTAAATATATATATATATTTTTTTTTAGTGAAGCTTGCATTCAATTGCCCCTCCCTGTTGCATGAAACAAGCTTAGATTCCCCCTGTCACAAGGGGATTTATGGATGATTTAAGATGAACCCTGTTACGGTCAACCCTGTTACGGTCAACCCTGTTACCTTATTTGGCACTTAATAGGCACTTACTATAGTCCATTTTTAAAATTTAACCTCTTGAGTTGGAAAAAAAGTTTTTTTTAGAACATGTACTGTTTATGACAGTAGTTGAAATACTGCTAAAAGTGTACTGCTAAAAGTAGGTGAAATATAACATTTTTGTTTTTCCCAACAAGTTACACTACTCAAAAGACACCTAATTGGTGGAATAACCAACCATGAGACAAAACACTCCAGGAGAAGTTGTAGGAGAAATTAATTCTCATGCCTATTGCATGAGAATTAGTAGTCAACAGCATGGGCTATTATCAGCTAGTTTATGATACTTGGCATTTATTTATTATGGGAATTATCAGGAGGCTGGAGGGGGCAGAGAGGGGTTGAGTCACTGGGAAACATTTGTGTTTCTGTCAGGAATGGCAGTGGCACCAGTGTTATCAATGGGATTCCCAGGACTGTGTATGGTACACTGTTAACAATGGTGAGACTGGACAGCCTCAGGCCCCTGGCTGGCTATCAGGCCCCTGGCTGGCTATCAGGCCCCTGGCTATCAGGCCCCTGGCTATCAGGCCCCTGGCTATCAGGCCCCTGGCTATCAGGCCCCTGGCTATCAGGCCCCTGGCAATCCCCCTTTGGAGGGGAAGTGTGTCTGTTCCTTTCTGGCTTTCTGTAACCCCTCCTCCTTGGGCCCTGACTGTTTTCTGATTGGCTCAGGGAGCTCAGGGTCAGTAAGAATAGCCCTGTTGATTAAGTCACTGATTCCACTGCAGTTTTACTGAATCTGTCAACAAATGTTTGCATGTTGATGAAGGTTTATTTTATAGAGAGTATGGATGATAAAGTGTGAATCGCTGCCAAAACGTCCCTTTTAAAGATCAATATATAATGCAGTATACTTTCTGTATTAGTGGTACTGGGTACAGTAGCTGTGACCTAAGGTTTCTTATCTCCCTCTCTCTCCTCAGAGAGGTGCTGTGCTAGACTATGGTACAGTGAGGTAAAGTCATGTAGCTGTGACTACCACCTCTAGCATGCCTCTCTCTGTCCTCAGAGTATGTACTCGGCACTGCCAGGCCTGCTGGATGGGAACCCGTTCTCGGAGAGCGGGCAGCTGCGTGTGCCCGAGGGTGTGAGCGGCATCCTGGATGTCCTGAAGGAGGCGCTGTCTCTGCTCAACGCCTTCCAGGTGCACTCTGACATCAGCTCACAGCTCTGCGCCTACCTCTTCTTCTTCACCAACGCATCCCTCTTCAACTCACTCATGGAGAGAGGTGAGACCTCCAACATGCTCTGTTTCTGACTCATGGGGTTTTGTAGGATCAAATCTTAATATCCTCAAAGTCCTATTTCAAGTATCTTCATAAAATACATACTGTATGTGTTTTTGGGATTCTTCGGGATTTGGACTTTCCCCAGAGTAAGATGAACTTGTGGATATCATTTTTATGTTTCTGTGTCCACTATGGAGAACGTTAGAGGTAGTTTCATGAGCCAATGCTAACTAGCATTAGTGAAATAACTGGAAGTCTATGGGTATCTGCTAGCATGCTGCATCTTATAGAAGTTTCATTATACTCAATAGCTATGATCAAAATTACATGAGCATGTCTGAGTGGTGTTTTGTTCTACAGGCTCTGGAGGTGGGTTCTACCAATGGTCTAGAGGGGTGCAGATCAGGGCCAACCTGGACCTGCTGATGGACTGGATACAGGGGATGGGCCTAGGAGACCTGGCTGTGGAGTTCTTCCAGAAGCTCTCTGCTGCTGTCAATCTGCTGGCAACGCCCAAGGAGAACCTACTACAGGTCAGAGGGCACTTCCTTTATTTTCACTTCCTGTTTTGGTTTGGAGAGCACTAAATAACAATGTACCGTAATTTCTGGACTATTAAGCGCACCTGAATATAAACCGCACCCACTGAATTATTAAAACATATGTATTCTGTACATAAATAAGCCGTACATGTCTATAGGCTGCAGGTGCCTACCAGTACATTGAAACAAATTAACTTTACACAGCCTTTAAACGAAACACGGCTTGTAACAAAAATAAATAGGCTTTTAAACGAAACACGGCATTGCTCAGTTTTTTTGAAAGCGGGAAAAATCCATAAATTAGCCTCGTCATTGTAAAAACCGGGAGGTTCAAAGCCTGGGAATAAAGTAGCGGTTTATAGTCCGGAAATTACGGTAGCCAAGATGTCCAAAGCAGTCTGAATATATAGTGTATCAAAATGTTTTTTTTTACAGTGTATTAGACTGTACATCACCAAGTGTCTCAGCTCATTATTGGTACACTAATCTCTGTTAACCCAAAAGTAAAATCATTATTAATTTGGTCAACTGTGTGATTTACTTCTGGGTCTATATGTGTTAAGAATTGTGAGTTCCGACAGTTTGCAAAGTCTCCACACTCGCAAAAAGAAAAAGAAAAAGTCTTATCCAAAGCCCCCTCCCCCTTCCGATCTGTGTGGGCCACACGCGAATCACTTGTAGCCAAGCAGTTTAAGCCCCGCCTTCGTTCAATCCTGATACGGCCATATAACAAAGTGCCAGAACCCAAAGACTGAAACTACTGCAGTTTGTTATCACAGGGATCCCATTCAGTCCTAGCAGATTCTTGGGTCTACATGCAGAATCTGCCCACGGGAGATTATTGGCATACCGAACATGCCTCGAGTGGGAAACCTTTGGGAAGTATTTAGGAAAATCTGACAAAACATTGAAAACATTCATGAATCATCACTGAAACTCTGTTTCCCTACATTTCATTGCTAATGTTGTCTTTGATGGAGGTGATACTGTTGAAGTAGTTATAAGATAATAACATTGCAAGTATAGTTTGAATGGACCATTGTGGGGTGAGAGATGTTGTTTGTTCACTGCCACACTAGTTGTGGGAGAAGGTGTGTGTACACAGACTGTTGGTTTTATACCTCTATAGCACCTTACTAAACATTCCCCTGCCCTGGCCAGTTATCAGATCTGGAAAAATACTGCAGGCCTCAGGTATGATACACACTTTTGATGTTATGATAACTGTTCTTGACACTATCGGTGTGATGTCAACACCTAGATGTAATGGTAAAGCAATGAGGCAATGGGGTGTTAATGACAACATTTTTGTCCACTATAGCAATTCTGAATGTATCCATTGTAGACCACAGGTGTTTCACAAGGTATGGAACAGATTGAAAATGTTAGAGCTGAAAGCTTATTTTCACTGACAGATGTCACCTGAGTGGAACTCACATGCGCCACCACATGACATCATTAAAAAAGCCTGACAGAGCTGTGGGAGAGGGAAAAGAATGCTTGGAAACAATGGATTATTTCCCCACCAAATTGTACTCTACATCTCCTATTATGCAATGACTTCTCATCTATTGATGAAGAAAATACACATTTTGCCAAGATAGGCAGTCCTTGCACCAAGAACTTAAACAAATAGACATAATAATAATTAATAATTATAATTAATTAATTTATCCTGTTTCACACATGTACAAGTGTGTATATTATAGACATGTGAATTGGAAATGTGTGTTTTGCATATCCCAACTCCCCCTTAGACATTCTCGGACAGTGGGGTCATGGCCAGGTTCACTGTATGTATGTTTAAATCCCATGTTGTTGATGCCTGTGGCTTTAAACTGTGTGCCACTGAGTAGTTAATCCTTCCTTAAGCATGCCATTCTCTCTGTAATCCACTGAAAGGAGGATCATGTTTACTGGGGGGAAGTTGAGCCGTAACATATCTGGTGGTGGTTGGGTTAGTTAACACTGTGGGCTAGTTAGAGACATAAAGACAGAGAGCACCATATAGAACAACCCAGCTAAGGGGCTCCCGTGTGGCGCAGCGGTCCAAGGCACTGCCTCTCAGTGCAAGAGGCATTACTACAGTCCCTGGTTCGATTCCAGGCTATATCACATCCGGCCGTGATTGGGAGTCCCATAGGACGGCGCACAATTGGCCCAGCGTCGTCCGGGTGTGGTCGGTGGAGGCCATCAATGTAAATAAGAATTTGTTCTTAACTGACTTGCCTAGTTAAAAAAAGTTTAAATAAAAAAATGTAAAAAATAAGTGGAGGAACAAATGTTAAACACACACACACACATATCCTGTTTCTGGTCATGTAGGGAAAACCTGTTGCCAGTCTGTGTGTGACACAAGGCTAGCTTTAGCCCTGTCACCTTCAAAGAAAAGAGTGACCTCTGCCGTGACAGGCCCACTCTACTGTATGTCTCATTAATGAATGTCCAGGGGCTGCAGGAAGGCTGTGGACACGTCATGGTCTTGTAATGTTCTCCCGGGTTAGTACATGAGAGAATCATCTCCTACTCAATCCCAATTACAGCACTGTTGTTGTGGATAGTTGTGGGTTTTATCTTAAAACCACAGTTTGCACAGCCCTAAAGCATCAAATTCAGTCAAAGTTGTATTTTCTCCTGCAGCTGCCCTCATATTTAATTTAGATCAAGAGTTTATAGTTTCTTGATCTGATTTTAATTTGATGGAACTCATTCACCAGGAATGAAGAAAGGAGCCTGCTGAGACTCAGTGCAACAAGACTGACAGGGCAGCATTTCACTCTTCCATCCACAGCCATAAGGGGCTAATACAGTATGAGACAACACATGTTCTCAATATCTAACCAGAAGGCAGCCATGGTAACAGCCCCAAAACAGCTCCGCAGTAGTAGAACCAGTCTCCCCTCAGTCAAAGGCTGCCTCTCTCCTCTATTCGTGGGGACTGTTGCTAGGAGGCTGGTGGTTTTGTGTATGGATCACTCCCATGGCACGAGGTCAGATGTTGTGGTTGGTAAAATGGAGCACACACCCTTGTGATATTCTCCGTTTTCCATCTGGAGTTCTGGGCTTGAGGGAGTGAGGGACATAGTAAATTACCAGTGATGTGGCATGGTTTTGTTATGGCTGAGCTCTCTCTGTCTCCAGTAATTACCGATGATACAAAGTTAGGAAGATTGTGTCATTGATGCCACAATGTTATGCCACTTATGACTGGGATACACCAAGTCAAATAGTAGATATAGAAAATAAAGACTTAAAATAATGTCAAAAAATAAGTCACTCTTGCTTATAAACATTCCCATAACTCCTCCTTCTGGCCAGCCTCTGTGCTGTCATGTGACAAAGAGGGTGTGCTCATTGGAGGAATGAAGGGATACAAGGCTGGGGTAAATATGGTCTGATATATTCTACACAATGCCTGTCAGCATACCAATAACACCTCTATGCCAATGATGTCATCTTGCAATGATTCACCTATGTCTTTCTGGTTAGTTACTGAGTCATTAAAACACCTCAGCTCTCCAAGGTGTGTCTGAGTGAATGAGGAAATAGTTGAAGATTAAGTCTCTTGTGTGTTTATTCCCACTAACCAGAGAGAGATCAACTGAGAGGATAAAAACACCTGATTGTTCATAGTCATATAACACAGAGGTAATTAGCACATCTTCTGATGACATCTGACGCTTGATGTTTATGACTCATCAATGTTTAGTCAAATAGATGGAAAATGTGACATTCAGGAACATTGACTACCACAATCAAGCATTTCAACATTTCTCCAGTGTGTGTGTGTGTGTGTGTGTGTGTGTGTGTGTTGATTTTATTATTACTACAGACAGTGACAGGTTGGCATGACAAGTATTACTTACAGTCCTATATGTATTTTCCTAATGAATTCATCACCACATAATCTGTCATAGGAATGACACAAATATGCAATTACAGTACTTGGACAGATTTGTGGTTTGAAATATTTTTTTTACGTGAATAGCTTTGTGTTGAAATAACCCCACTGAGGAAATGCTACCCTGTCATTTATAGTTTCACTAACAACAATTACATCAAACAGCTCTGCCAGCTCTTGCATTTAAAGGATGCCATGTTTACTCTTTTGTGAAATATGCAATCATATTCCTTGTATCATGGTCCTTGTGCCTGTTCTTTGATATTCTTGTAACGTGTTTGTGTACATATGTGTGTGTGTTTCAGGCATCATGGAGCTCTCTGAGGACTGAGTTCATGCCTCTGAACCCAGCCCAACTGCACCACATGCTGAGGGAGTATAACCCAGGCAGGGCCTGTCCTGCAGACTGGAACCCCTCGCCAGACGAGGTGGAGGCTGCCCTCAGGACCAGTGAGTGGAACACAGATACAGCAGAGTCACGGCGGTTAACCACACAGACACGTTCACGTGTATAAACCATATTTTGAAACAAACACACGTGTTTCTTGGACAAACAAATTCCCATAGCCGATGTAGTCTGTACGCTTGTGTACACACTCTCACTCTGCCAAGACTCAATCAGATCAGACTGTCGCCCTGACAGGGTTACACGGAACCCAAACCGGCTGCATGGTGCGCCATCGTGCTTAAATATATTTTGTCCCCCTACACCAAACGCGATCACAACACGCAGGTAAAATATCAAAACAGACTCTGAACCAATGACATTAATTTGGGGACAGGTCGAAAAGCATTAAACATTTATAGCAATTTAGCTGGTTAGCTTGCTGTTGCTAGCTAATTTGTCCTGGGATATAAACATTGAGTTGTTATTTTACCTGAAATGCACAAGGTCCTCTACTCCGACAATTAATCCACACGTAAAATGGTCAATCGAATCGTTTCTAGTCATCTAACCTCTTTCCAGTCTTTTTCATCGTCAGAAATAGAAAGGAGTTCTATTTTAGCCCTTGGCAACGCAGACGCTTGTTTACGCGCACGAGCAGTGTGGATGCAATAATTGAATAACAGAGATTTCTAAATGTATTTTGCAACGTGACGCGAGCGGTGTAGTCAGGGTATTAGTAACTAGAGGCCTATTCCCTGTGTCTGGGAGTGGCTGAGTGTGTTCACCAGAGTAATCCTGTCTGCCTGTCCCAGTCTAACTCTAAATTGGAGCATGGGTACAGGGGGGAGGTTAGAGAGGAGAACCCTGCCCAGCCCAATCAGTCTCACCACTGAGTTAACTCTCAAATCCACCCCTCTCAATATAGGACTTGGCACCTGTCTCCCTTCTCTGTCCCCTGTCACCTCACCTCTTCTGTGTGAATGGCCCAACTCCCGCTGGCACCCCCTGGGGGGAACTTTATCTTGTCCTAGAGGCCATGACTGTCTTTCTTTAACTTGAGAATCTAAAGGATTAACCTACAAATCAGATGTAATTAAGTTAATGAAGTAAAAGGAAATGTAGTGTACACAGTGAGAAAGCTCTTCCTGTTGTAATCTTTTCTGAGTCACGTCTTCTGTCTTTAATGATGTCCTGTATTTTCCTCCTCCTCTAGCTGACATTCTGGTGAGTTTCGACAACCACCCTCCCCTTATCCTGCCTAACAACAACTTCCACCTGGAGTTGGGTAAACCAATCACGGAGCCCGCTCTGTTTGAGCAGCTAGGCCATCTGCAGGACTTCATCCGTAGTCTCCCCACCAGTCAAACAACACAGCAGGTAACCATCTATCTGACCTTCTGACTCTGTATACCCAGAATTTACAAATATACAATCTAATGAGAGGCCAGTGGCCACCCTGGGCTGGTGGTGCTCAGTAAATGAGACATTTTAACTTTGATGTTTTTCCATCTCTGTTTTATTGACTTCTCTCTCCCTTCAGGCACTCAGCGGGACAGCTACAGACGCCAAGTCTGCGACCTCACGCTCCTCACCCTCTGTCACAGTGGTGGTCCCTGACCCAGTTCCCTGCCCCTCGCTCAGGGCAGAGGTGGACTCTTTGAGCCCTGCGGCGCCCCCTCAGGCCCGGGGGTCTCATGGTGACCTAAGCTGTTGCCTGGCAGAGGCAGAGTTGACCCACAAGCTGAAGAGTCTGGAGCTGCAGAACGCCCTACCTAGGAGTAGCCAGGCTGACCTGGGATGCCACAAGAGCCTGGCTCTGGACCCCTCCTGCCTGCTGACGCCCCCCAACACCCCCCAGGGCATGGAGCTGTCTCAGTCTGAGCTGGAGGCAGACCTGCAGGAGGGAGCAGCACGGCAGCACAGGAAAGGTAACACAGAGGGCTATGTCATACAGTCAGGCTACATACAGAGCATTCAGTTACAATACAAACAGCTCTGATTGATAGAAAAGGAGCATAAAAAGCCATGTGTCAGCTGAAGTGTGTTATTGACCAAACATAACAGAGGATTGAGGATGCTGTAACAGTGGGGGGCACATACTGTACATTGTAATCCTAAAAGAAACTGATCCTGTCTCAATCCCCTTGGATGAATTACGAAGACAAAGAATAACAGAGGATCCCTTCATGGCCTTTCCCTCCCTCTGCAGGTTTTGATTAAAGTGATGTAAAACTCCTGTCACAGCAAATACAGCCACCTCAGCTCATACTGTGGCTCATGTACCTAACCCCTGGAGTTAGGTCGCTAGTGCCTCCCTCGTAATATCAACCCACCAATGATTGACAGGCTCCATTAAAGGAAGAATTTGTCTGCTTGACCCGGGAGTCCCTGGTGCATATTTGTCCCCAGTGGCTCCAGGTTGACACAAGGTGCTTGATATGACAGGAGGAGGAGAGCTCTCATCCTCCCTTCATCTTCAACTATTGACTTTGGACAGAAACTACAGGTCATTGGAGGAATAAAGATCTGTTCTGGCTGTGTAAAGGTTGTGTTCTCCCTGTAGGGCGGATTCCATGTGTAGAGGAAAGGCCATTTTCTCCTCGTGCCTATTGTTTTATGAAGCTCTGCTCATGAGGTCATCTGTAGGAGTGGATCGGAGGGGAAAATGAGCAGACTGCTCTCTGGTTATGATTTATTCTGTGGTGGAGGAGTTGAGCTGAGAAAGGGAAGGAAAGGACTAAACATCTTATTCCGTAACTGGGAGGGACACTTCCAGGGTTAACTTCCAGGGATAACAATGACGCCCCCCTCCCTAAAGCAGGTCAGCTTTCTCTGGCGATGTCTCAAACAACGTGTAAGATTCTATCACTTTTATATAAGTCCTATACCAGCCATACTCAACAGGCTGACCGCGGTCCCAATCAAGACTCAGAACGGGGTCATTACGGACCGTGGGTCCCGACAGAAATTACATTTGAAGTGTATGTGTAATTGTATTTAGGAACTCAGCTGGGCTTTCAACTTACTGCTGTTGAGAGTTCTAATTGTAGAATGCAGAAGTGCAATTTTGAAATTTGGTAGCGCATGGACAGTTTTCCTCTTGTTATGTCATTCACTGACAGACCTTAGAGAGCTATTTATAACCTGTCAGAAATGTTCAGTGAATTACTACTAGCCCATGTTAGCTAGATGGGTAAATTAGACTAATCAGCTATCTAAATCCTGTAGTTATCATGGCCAGATTACTTGCCCAGGGGCCTCAACACCAGCGGCCCGCATTGATTTTGTTCAGTTACTCAGGTATCATATGAACACACAGAAATGTCAAAATGTGTAGAATATCAAGAAATTAGCTATAAAACGTCAAAATGCGTAGAATTGCAGGAAACGAGGTTTAAACTGACAACATTTTCTCTCCGCCAGCAATATGGCTGTGTACAACTTAAACAGTTTGAGGTCGCATGGGTTGGGAGGCAGGGGTTTGTTACAACGCCGATTAATGACAATACCTATCCGGACCTTTGCCACCTAGGAAATGTGTGTGACCCCCGGACATTCTCAAATAGTAGTCTAGTGCGCCTGTCCTATACAGTACATTGACTTTTCTCAAGGGATACAATCGTTAAGTCAAACACCTAGCAAAAGAGAGTGAGTCTATAAGTTTGATGCCACTTTATCTAAAACATTGTGGGAATCCTGAATGTTTCTGATTTCAGATACCACAGTCCCAGGTCATATCCAAACAACAGGTTAGATAATAAAAGCCTGTTAGTCCAGTACAATCTAATAGCAGTCCATGGCCTTTCCTGTTGATTAACACCAGATAATTCCCTCATCTCTAAATCAGAGACAAACACTCTGTGTAACATTTGATTGTGTGTAAGTGCTTACCGCCTGCTTAAAGCTTCCTGGCCCCCTGTGTGGTTGTGTGTAAGTGCTTACCGCCTGCTTAAAGCTTCCTGGCCCCCTGTGTGGTTGTGTGTAAGTGCTTACCGCCTGCTTAAAGCTCCTGACCCCCTGTGTGGTTGTGTGTAAGTGCTTACCGCCTGCTTAAAGCTTCCTGACCCCCTGTGTGGTTGTGTGTAAGTGCTTACCGCCTGCTTAAAGCTCCCTGACCCCCTGTGTGGTTGTGTGTAAGTGCTTACCGCCTGCTTAAAGCTTCCTGGCCCCCTGTGTGGTTGTGTGTAAGTGCTTACCGCCTGCTTAAAGCTCCCTGACCCCCTGTGTGGTTGTGTGTAAGTGCTTACCGCCTGCTTAAAGCTCCCTGACCCCCTGTGTGGTTGTGTGTAAAGTGCTTACCGCCTGCTTAAAGCTCCCTGACCCCCTGTGGGGTTGTGTGTAAGTGCTTACCGCCTGCTTAAAGCTTCCTGACCCCCTGTGTGGTTGTGTGTAAGTGCTTACCGCCTGCTTAAAGCTTCCTGGCCCCCTGTGTGGTTGTGTGTAAGTGCTTACCGCCTGCTTAAAGCTCCTGGCCCCTGTGTGGTTGTGTGTAAGTGCTTACCGCCTGCTTAAAGCTCCCTGGCCCCTGTGTGGTTGTGTGTAAGTGCTTACCGCCTGCTTAAAGCTCCCTGACCCCCCCCCTGTGTGGTTGTGTGTAAGTGCTTACCGCCTGCTTAAAGCTCCCTGACCCCCGCCTGTGCTGGCCCCCTTGTGTTGTGTGTAAGTGCTTACCGCCTGCTTAAAGCTTCCTGACCCCCTGTGTGGTTGTGTGTAAGCCTGCTTAAAGCTTCCTGACCCCTGTGTGGTTGTGTGTAAGTGCTTACCGCCTGCTTAAAGCTTCCTGGCCCCCTGTGTGGTTGTGTGTAAGTGCTTACCGCCTGCTTAAAGCTTCCTGGCCCCCTGTGTGGTTGTGTGTAAGTGCTTACCGCCTGCTTAAAGCTTCCTGACCCCCTGTGTGGTTGTGTGTAAGTGCTTACCGCCTGCTTAAAGCTCCCTGGCCCCCTGTGTGGTTGTGTGTAAGTGCTTACCGCCTGCTTAAAGCTTCCTGACCCCCTGTGTGGTTGTGTCTAAGTGCTTACCGCATGCTTAAAGCTTTCTGACCCCCTGTGTGGTTGTGTGTAAGTGCTTACCGCCTGCTTAAAGCTCCCTGACCCCCTGTGTGGTTGTGTGTAAGTGCTTACCGCCTGCTTAAAGCTTCCTGACCCCCTGTGTGGTTGTGTGTAAGTGATTACCGCCTGCTTAAAGCTTCCTGACCCCCTGTGTGGTTGTGTGTAAATGCTTACCGCATGCTTAAAGCTTCCTGGCCCCCTGTGTGGTTGTGTGTAAGTGCTTACCGCCTGCTTAAAGCTTCCTGGGCCCCTGTGTGGTTGTGTGTAAGTGCTTACCGCATGCTTAAAGCTTCCTGGCCCCCTGTGTGGTTGTGTGTAAATAGGGTTTTACTAAAGCTTCCATTTTGTTGATCATAATCAGAACTCATTACGATCAATGGCCCTTGTCTTTATACGGGCTCTATGGTTTAATAGTTTGTCATAATAAAGATATTGTTATGAAAAGGATGTAAAAGGATGTACTATTGAACATTACCCACTTTCACAGAAATATTCTCTAATCAAATCAAATCAAATTGTATTTGTCACATACACATGGTTAGCAGATGTTAATGCGAGTGTAGCGAAATGCTTGTGCTTCTAGTTCCGACAATGCAGTAATAACCAACAAGTAATCTAACTAACAATTCCAAAACTACTGTCTTATACACACAAGTGTAAGGGGATAAAGAATATGTACATAAAGATATATGAATGAGTGATGGTACAGAGCAGCATAGGCAAGATACAGTAGATGGTATTGAGTACAGTATATACATATGAGATGAGTATGTAAACAAAGTGGCATAGTTAAAGTGGCTAGTGATACATGTATTACATAAGGATGCAGTAGATGATATAGAGTACAGTGTATACGTATACATATGAGATGAATAATGTAGGGTATGTAAACATTATATTAGGTAGCATTGTTTAAAGTGGCTAGTGATATATTTTACATCATTTCCCATCAATTCCCATTATTAAAGTGGCTGGAGTTGAGTCAGTGTGTTGGCAGCAGCCATTCAATGTTAGTGGTTGCTGTTTAACAGTCTGATGGCCTTGAGATAGAAGCTGTTTTTCAGTCTCTCGGTCCCAGCTTTGATGCACCTGTACTGACCTCGCCTTCTGGATGGTAGCGGGGTAAACAGGCAGTGGCTCGGATGGTTGTTGTCCTTGATGATCTTTATGGCCTTCCTGTAACATCGGGTGGTGTAGGTGTCCTGGAGGGCAGGTAGTTTGCCCCCGGTGATGCGTTGTGCAGACCTCACTACCCTCTGGAGAGCCTTACGGTTGTGGGCTGAGCAGTTGCCGTACCAGGCGGTGATACAGCCCGCCAGGATGCTCTCAATTGTGCATCTGTAGAAGTTTGTGAGTGCTTTTGGTGACAAGCCAAATTTCTTCAGCCTCCTGAGGTTGAAGAGGCGCTGCTGCGCCTTCTTCACGATGCTGTCTGTGTGGGTGGACCAATTCAGTTTGTCTGTGATGTGTATGCCGAGGAACTTAAAACTTACTACCCTCTCCACTACTGTTCCATCGATGTGGATAGGGGGGTGTTCCCTCTGCTGTTTCCTGAAGTCCACAATCATAATCATGTCAGTTCCCTGGTTATGACATTGACCATAGCTTCCCACCATGTATTACTGTGGCCTCCCAGTCCCATAGTGCTCCTGCTCTCTGCTCAACCTCGGTGGTTTTGGGCGCTAACGGTAACTTACTGCTATTTTGGTAGCATTGCTAATCTTTTAATCTGTACCAAGAATTACAGAGAGGTGGTGATGTCAGGAAAGAAAAGATCAGTGGCTGACCCGTCATGGGAATTTACAGTTGGGTTGGTGCGTGGAATCTTAATCGGGACAGGCATTGTCCAGAGCAGGTCCTGTATGGGGGGCAGATGGGCTTGGGCTGGAGGAGAGCAGGGGGAGACCAGGGGAGAGCAGGGGGAGACCGGGGGAGAGCCGAAGGAGAGCAGGGAAGAGCAGTGGGAGAGCAGTGGGAGACCGGGGGAGACCAGGGGGAGACCGGGGGGAGACCAGGGGGAGACCAGGGGAGAGCCGAAGGAGAGCAGGGAAGAGCAGTGGGAGACCAGGGGAGAGCCGAAGGAGAGCAGGGAAGAGACCAGGGGAGAGCCGAAGGAGAGCAGGGAAGAGCAGTGGGAGACCAGGGGAGAGCCGAAGGAGAGCAGGGAAGAGCAGTGGGAGACCAGGGGAGAGCCGAAGGAGAGCAGGGAAGAGCAGTGGGAGACCAGGTGAGAGCCGAAGGAGAGCAGGGAAGAGCCGTGGGAGACCAGGGGCGAGGTGAAAGTGTAGGGCATGCTGGTGGTACTGTTGCGGGTGGCAGGTTGTTGTCACAGGATAAATACACCACAGAGCACCGGACCAACCTGAGGAAGAGCTTTCCCAAGGCACCAAAGCTTTAGAGCTTGTTCTCAGTGGGGTTCTGTATGGTTCTCATTACAACGTCTATGCATTTACTCCCTACAGTTTTATAGCACTCAGACTTGACATGATTTTTATATGGAGTCCAAATGCAACATCTGTGTTCAATATCAGTGGTAGTTATATGTATGTTGAGGAGGTGAAACCAACTGCGTGTCCCTCTGGAGCAGCTCAGATGAACCTCCAGTCTTTGATCCATATATTTTAATAATAATAATCCTTATAGCACTAATGCCTCTGGACTTCAAAACAAGCCCAGTATTGTGAACTTATCTTTCATATGGACAGACAGACAGAGAGAGGGAGAGACACCCCTAGCAGGTACTGTAGAGGGAAAACCAAAGGGGAACCAGACACTACTTTTGTGTTTTCTGCTGCAGTAAACCCTGTCTCAAATTGCCACAGTGATATGATTTCTTTATAATTTAATTAAAAGGACCACAATAACAGGAAAAGTAGGACTTTAAACAGAGTTACGGTGGGATTGGATACTGTGTCTAATGTGGGGTGTTCTTGTGTGTGTCTCCTCAGCAGGAAGCTGCCCAAGGGAATGTTCTGAGAGAAGGAATGGGAATGTGGAGGAAGAGGAGGAGAAAGAGGGGGATGAAGTGTTTAGCGTGGAGCTACACAGAGGACCTCATGGTCTAGGCCTGGCACTGGTGGATGGAATGGTGGGTGAAATCCTTGTCTTTATTCCTCCACCTCCTCCTTTGTTCATCTCCTTCACCCAAGTCTCATCTTCCTTTTTGTTTCTCTACCTCCCGTTCTTATTCTTCACCTCTCTGCATGGGTAAACCAATGGAACTTGAAAAAGCTCTAACATTCTGTCTGTGCCTGGTTGTACAAAGTGACAGCCTTGTCGATGTGAGGGGCGTGTGCCTCTTATTTGGTCATGTGATTTATGACATCCTAATATACGGCCTTGCGTGGCTGTTCAAACCTCATAGTCGCAAATGAATTAGTTAAAGGTTACATATTTCCCATGATTAACTGTGTTACATCATCATGCATCAAAGGCAGGGAAATCTAGCTTTAAATGAATGATGAGTTGAACTGTGACGTAGATCTCAACTACAGATAGGCTCAACAACTCTTCTTGCTACAGTGCCTTGCGAAAGTATTCGGCCCCCTTGAACTTTGCGACCTTTTGCCACATTTCAGGCTTCAAACATAAAGATATAAAACTGTATTTTTTGTGAAGAATCAACAACAAGTGGGACACAATCATGAAGTGGAACGACATTTATTGGATATTTCAAACTTTTTTAACAAATCAAAAACTGAAAAATTGTGCGTGCAAAATTATTTAGCCCCTTTACTTTCAGTGCAGCAAACTCTCTCCAGAAGTTCAGTGAGGATCTCTGAATGATCCAATGTTGACCTAAATGACTAATGATGATAAATACAATCCACCTGTGTGTAATCAAGTCTCCGTATAAATGCACCTGCACTGTGATAGTCTCAGAGGTCCATTAAATGCGCAGAGCATCATGAAGAACAAGGAACACACCAGGCAGGTCCAAGATACTGTTGTGAAGAAGTTTAAAGCCAGATTTGGATACAAAAAGATATCCCAAGCTTTAAACATCCCAAGGAGCACTGTGCAAGCGATAATATTGAAATGGAAGGAGTATCAGACCACTGCAAATCTACCAAGACCTGGCTGTCCCTCTAAACTTTCAGCTCATACAAGGAGAAGACTGATCAGAGATGCAGCCAAGAGGCCCATGATCACTCTGGATGAACTGCAGAGATCTACAGCTGAGGTGGGAGACTCTGTCCATAGGACAACAATCAGGCGTATATTGCACAAATCTGGCCTTTATGGAAGAGTGGCAAGAAGAAAGCCATTTCTTAAAGATATCCATAAAAAGTGTCGTTTAAAGTTTGCCACAAGCCACCTGGGAGACACACCAAACACGTGGAAGAAGGTGCTATGGTCAGATGAAACCAAAATTGAACTTTTTGGCAACAATGCAAAACGTTATGTTTGGCGTAAAAGCAACACAGCTCATCACGCTGAACACACCATCCCCACTGTCAAACATGGTGGTGGCAGCATCATGGTTTGGGCCTGCTTTTCTTCAGCAGGGACAGGGAAGATGGTTAAAATGGATGGAGCCAAATACAGGACCATTCTGGAAGAAAACCTGATGGCGTCTGCAAAAGACCTGAGACTGGGACGGAGATTTGTCTTCCAACAAGACAATGATCCAAAACATAAAGCAAAATCTACAATGGAATGGTTCAAAAATAAACATATCCAGGTGTTAGAATGGCCAAGTCAAAGTCCAGACCTGAATCCAATCGAGAATCTGTGGAAAGAACTGAAAACTGCTGTTCACAAATGCTCTCCATCCAACCTCACTGAGCTCGAGCTGTTTTGCAAGGAGGAATGGGAAAAAATTTCAGTCTCTCTGTGCAAAACTGGTAGAGACATACCCCAAGCGACTTACAGCTGTAATCGCAGCAAAAGGTGGCGCTACAAAGTATTAACTTAAGGGGGCTGAAAAATTTTGCCAGCCCAATTTTTCAGTTTTTGATTTGTTAAAAAAGTTTGAAATATCCAATAAATGTTGTTCCACTTCATGATTGTGTCCCACTTGTTGTTGATTCTTCACAAAAAATACAGTATCTTTATGTTTGAAGCCTGAAATGTGGCAAAAGGTCGCAAAGTTCAAGGGGCCGAATACTTTCGCAAGGCACTGTATGTGGGACTTTGTGTGTGTGTGTGTGTGTGTGGTTGGTTATGGTATGTGGGTGTGGGCTTAAGCTTGGGTTTACTAACAGGTGTACAACATGTGGTAAATGTGTTGACCTCCTTTTGAAGTCAGCCATGAACCACATTGAGAACACAAAGCTAATTTATCAGAACTAGTAGATTCCTCTTTTGCACAATACGCAGCTGCAATGATCATTCCAATGTCTGCCTTTGGCTTCAAATTCTACTTAAGTGCTGTTTTCATCATTTCATTCATAACAGAAATGTGCCTGGTCTGTGAAAGCCTCTACTCATGTATATGCATGCAGGTGTAGTGCTGTGGAGGATTCTATAGCATGTGGTGCCCCCTGTAGGATAGAGATGAAACAACGGAGATGTTCCTGTAGTGATACTATAGTGCAGGTACGGCATGTCCTCAGCACCAACCTCAACGCTTCCTGCATCCTCCTGTGTCCTCTGTAGGATAGAGATGAAACAACGGAGATGTTCCTGTAGTGATACTATAGTGCAGGTACGGCATGTCCTCAGAACCAACCTCAATGCTTCCTGCATCCTCCTGTGTCCTCTGTAGAAAACACCTCTGAAGATGACTGGGATCTATATCAAGTCAGTGGTACCAGAGTCCCCAGCCGCCCAGTGCCAGAAGCTGAGGTTGGGAGATCGTATCCTGGCTGTGAACGGCATCAGTCTGGTGGGCATGGAATACCACATGTAAGTAGTGTAAGATGGAGACTGGTCTTTACCACCCTGTGTTGATTAAGAAGTTGTAATAGAGTACTGGATATTATTTAGGTAATACGAGTTATAAAACACAACATAGAGTAGTGTTGTTCCCTCCCTCTGTTTAACACACCCTCTGACGTTCTCACTCGTTCTCTCCGTCACAGTGGTAGAGAGCTCATTCGTTCATCTGGAGATGCCCTCAGATTGCTGGTGGCCAAAAATGAGTCCAAATCAACGGGGAAGAGCTCAGTGATCACGTGCTGAGTGGAAGAAAGGTTTCATTGGAGGCTTCCCCACGTGAACTTTGACCCTCAGAAGGGAGCTTAATCTTCTCTCTTTATCCAACTAAGGACCTTAGTTGTCTGTCAGTACTTTACGAGACGTGTTCCTCAACCAAAGGATAAAAGACACTTGACTGTTTATTTTGTTTCGGTGAATAATCACTTCTCACTGAGTATTTGAAATGAAGCTTTACTGTACATAGAATGAACAGGAGGACACTGAAATGAGGATGAAACCACTAGACTGAATCCACTATTGCTCAAGTCTTCTCTGAAGCACCCCTTTTGAATGAATGCAAATTCAAACGCAAACAATACATGTGTATCAACGACATGGTCCAGACAGCTTTGCAGAAGTGTTTAAATCTGCATGTGAGCTGTCCTTCGTACCCAGAAAACACTGGGTTTGGGAGAGTAGAAAAGAACTGAGGTTCAGGCAGTTGATTCGAGCAGGTTAAGTTATTTCACTGTCTTCAAGGACACTATCTACTGACAAATGGCTAGTGCACAGCATTCTGTCTGAAGATTGCTCAGCTTTACAAATGCCAAAACCCATAAGAACTTATGCAAATATAACATTTTTATAGAACTGTAAATTATAATGTATTTTTTGAGTAAAAACAATGACTCATCCTTATGTCGTAGTGGCTGTATACTTTGGATATTTACTGAAGTGCTATTAGTGAAATACTTTCTGAAGCACTACAGTATAAGGAAAGGTTGTCATGGACTCTATGGTTATCTATAAGGCATTTCAGTGGATCTCAGTGATAATCTAATATGGATTTCTGGAGGTATCACAAGCTCACTGCTAAACATCTCTGACTTTTCCCATGTGGTGACAGTGACACTATAACTTATGACTGTTTATGAAATGTTTATAAACAAATGACTGACAGTTTTAAGTCAACAATCTCTCTTAACAGTGTTAAGTCTTCAATTTTATTGATGACAAATAAAATAGTATTCCATTTTTTATACTTATATTGTCCAGTATTTTTGACCATATTAAATAAATGTTATTTAGATTTTAAAACAAAATGAGAGCTCCAAAATTCCTGAGTTATTCCCCAATCCCTACATTGCCTTCTACCCATAGAGGTTGTTGCCTCACAGACGGTACAACCTGCATCCCCAGATGGTTGAACTCTACGACGTGAGACGTAACAAGGCCAAATAAAGCAACGGCACACTTTGGGGTGAATGAGGACTCCAGCTGTTGACCAAGTGCTTTTAAACGGGGGGAGGGAGCAGGGAACCAAGGGTGTGTCTCACACAGGGACCACCACAAGAGCCGCCATTTATAGTGCCCTTTGGTTTCCACTCGAGCAGCACTTTCCACTACACTACTCAATTTGACACAACCCAGGGTTCTCCCCTGAGGCCCTGAGGAAAATGGTTGTTTTGGCATTAAAAAAAGCAATCTCACACTTTGCATACTTCATGCTTGCAGGTAAACACAAAACTATGTCAGAAGCTGCTGATTGTGAGGAGTGTTCTGCCCAAGTCGTCCATTTTCTCCCCTGGTATAACGCTGACATGAATGCACTTTTAACTATCAGATTTAATCATTAGCTAAACACAGCCAATTATCAGCTGTAATTGCTTCATAGTGCTAGTCACACAAAGATAAATCTGTACATCAAAAAAGTGCTGATATAATAAGTTACACAGCTGATACTATAAGTTATACAGGTCACCTAGACAGCCTTGATGCAAAGCAGTCCTCCCCAATCTGAGGTTGCTTAGAACCAAAGTTGTGGTCACATTTGAGGATGGGGCAGTCAGTGAACTCCAGCCTGTAGTCATAGAACAGTGTTGCCTGTCTGGGTGAATCCTCAGGGCCTCCAATGGAGCCACATTCCCCCAGAGAGCTGTCTGGCGGTAGGAAGGACTCCTGGGAGGGAACTCTGGTCCTGAACAGCTGCAGGCTGGTGGTCTGGATCCCAACCCGCTCCTCGATCACCCTGAACAGGCTGGACACCCTGGTGCTCCTGGGAAGAAACCACCTCAAACCTCCCTGGATGGGCTCCTCCGTAGTCAAATGGTATAAGTCTGATACTCAGAAGAATGAACCTGGAACATGTTTGGAAATAGAGTAGGTGGATGATAAATATACTGTCTCTTATGATCTGCTATGCTATTTTATACTCCTTACTGTGCAATACAAGGTCTTTATGAGATGTGTCCCAAAGTGATTTAGTGCTGATCACAGAGTTACATGGTCAGAAATAGCTTTGTCCTGAGAGGGTTGGTTGTCATGGTTAACCTCACAGACTGGCTGTTTTGGTATAGCAGCAATTTGTGGGCAGATCCTACATATTTACTGTTCATCAGTGCTGCTTGTTTGTTCCAATTGAACCACAAGAATTTGTGAAAAAATTCATTCAATTTCAATTTATGAAACAACAAATTGTTGGCCTTTAGCTTTGCCTCATTTTACACAGGCGACTTCGAACCTCCGCATAAACATAAATGGCTGACGTGTATTTTCAATGGGAGTTCATTTTAAGTGGACCTGTCTGTGATGTACTGTAGCATGAGTATTTCTGTGTGTATAGATACTGTATGTCTGAGTGCTTGTTTGTGCAGTATGTAGTGTATGTGAATGTCTTACCTGTTTGTCTCAGGAGGTGGTGGGTTCCACAATCCCAGCTGACAGTTAGGACTGGGCTGTAGCTTCTCTCTAGTGATCTCCAAACAGCAGAGAACAGCATTCTCTTCTCTCTCATCCTTACCCTCCACTCTTTCAAACAGAATGATAAAACATCAATAGAAACCAATAGAAACATGCTCAGACATCCAAACTAGGTTTGAGAATGGAGTGTGTGTAGAATGGCGCCGGAGAGGATGGCTGACGTCTTACAACAGCTGGTGCAGCTGGTGCACGATATCTAAGGAAGTCTCGAGGTTTTGTTTGCCTGAGGTAGAGTATCTCATGATAGGCTGTAGACCACACTATCTACGGAGAGAGTTTTCATCTGTATTTTTCATAGCTGTCTACATACCACCACAGACCGATACTGGCACTAAGACCACACACAATGAGCTGTATACTGCCATAAGCAAACAGTAAAATGCTCATCCAGAGGCGGCGTTCCTAGTGGCCGTAGACTTTAATGCAGGGAAACTTAAATCTGTTTTTACCAAATTTCCACCAGCATGTTAAATGTGCAGGGGGAAAAAGGGGGGGGGGGACTCTATACCACCTGTACTCCACACACGTGTACAAAGCACTCCCTCGCCCTCCATTTGGCAAATCTTACCATAATTCTATCCTCCTGATTCCTGTTTACAAGCAAAAAATCAAGCAGGATGCACCAGTGACTCGGTCAATAAAAAAGTGGTCAGATGAAGCAGATGCTAAGCTACAGGACTTGTTTGCCAGCACTGAAACACGCATGAGAGCATCAGCTATACCGGATGACTGTGTGATCACACTCTCCGCAGCCGATGTGAGTAAGACTTTTAAGCAGGTCAACATTCACCAGACTGATTACCAGGACGTTTACACCGAGCATGTGCTGACCAACTGCCAAGTGTCTTCACTGACATTTTCTACCTCTCCCTGTCTGAGTCTGTAATACCAACATGTGTTAAGCAGACCACCATAGTCCCTGTGCCAAAGAACACTAAGGTAACCTGCCTAAATGACTACCGACCATTTAGGCAGGTGCTTTGAAGGTGCTCTGAGTGCTTTGAAAGTCTGGTCATAGCTCACATCAACACCATTATACCAGAAACTTCAGACCCCACTCCAATTTGCATACCGCCCTAACAAATCCATAGACGATGCAATCTCTATTGCACTCCACACTGCCCTTTCCCACCTGGACAAAAGGAACACCTATGTGAGAATGCTATTCATTGACTACAGCTCAGAGTTTAACACCATAGTGCCCTCAAAGTTTATCACTAGGCTAAGGACCCTGGGACTGAACACCTCCCTCTGCAACTGGATCCTGGACTTCCCGACAGGTCGCATCACTGCCTGGTATGGCAACTGCTCGGACTCCAACCGCAAGGCACTACAGAGGGTAGTGTGTACTGCCCAGTACATCACTGGGGCCAAACTTCCTGCCATCCAGGACCTCTATACCAGGCGATGTCAGAGGAAGGCCCTAAAAATTGTCAAAGATTCCAGCCACCCTAGGCATACACTGTTCTCTCTGCTACCGCATGGCAAGCTGTACTGGACTGCCAAGTCTAGGTCTAAGAGGCTTCTAAACAGCTTCTACCTCCAAGCCATAAGACTCCTGAACAGCTAATCAAATGGCTACCCAGACTATTTGCATTGCCCCCCCCCCTTTTACACTGCTGCTACTCTCTGTTATTACGTATCTATGTATAGTCACATTAATAACTCTACCTACATGTACATATTACCTCAAATACACCGACTAAACGGTGCCCCCACACATTGACTCTGTACCGGCACCCCTGTACATAGCCTCGCTATTGTTATTTTACTGCTGCTCTTTAATTATTTGTTACTTTTATTTAACTGCATTGTTGGTTCGGGCTTGTAAGTAAGCATTTCACAGTAAGGTTGTATTTGGCGCATGTGACAAATACAATTTGATTTGATTTGAATAGTATAAAATGCTGATTTTGCTTTACATTACTCTCTGTAGTTGGTTGCTCATGTCCCTGTAATCATTCTCCCCATTGTTGCCTCTCCTCAGTAGCTGAGGCAGCAGATCCAGCTGAAATTGCAGACATGGAATCCCCAAATCTGTCATACCTAAGGATGTAAGGGATTTACAATTTGAACCTTTTTCTTTTTATACCAGCGACAATCTACAGAAATTGTGGCTTTTATATGTCAATTATAAAGTGCTAATCCCCTAGATAGTGATTCTTATACCAATGATGATGCTATCTCTCCTGTGAATCAGCGATTGAATGGCTCTATCCACAGAGGCATTAGCCAAGAGTTAAATAAAGGTTCAATCAAATTTAAATAAATAAATAAAAGAGGCCTGAATGTTGGATATAAGGCTGACTGTGCTCCTTGGTTCTCCTTGGCTCCAACTTTCTGAAGGATTAATGTTTTCTCCTGAAGAAACTTACAGTAAACTCAATGTCTGGGGCCTGAAGGACAAAAGGAACATTGTTCTGTTTTTATTTCCCAGGATGAGCTGTTATCTGTGGGGGGTGAGAGGGCCACTTACAAGCTCTCCAGGAAATGAACAAGTGTTTGCATTCTAAGCAGTCTGAATCAGAACACTGACCATAAGCACTTATATATCTTCAATAAAGCCCACACAGTCAGTGGCATTCAGATAGGACTGACTCAGGAGTCTCATAAAACGTTTTGTAATCGCTTGCCACGGTGGTTTTCTTTATGTTACATTTAAAGGAGCTGAGAACAGCCAGTTACATTTGACCTTACTTTTCAAGGGGTCTACAGTGGAAAGAATCATCACAACATTTCCAAATGGAACTCACTGAAACATGCTGGAGTGAACTACTAGCATTGAAAAGAGTATTTGAACTCATTATGAGGTAATCCTTTGACATACCTTAATTGCAGCCATGAGCCCCAGATGAAAGCTTTGAGATAGATTTTCCAGCAGATATTGGGTCATTTGGCTGGGAATGAGGGTGTAACAGACCAGAAGAGGGATGGATTACCCTGCTCAAAGTCCTCGGGGCCGATGGTACCAGTGCTGTCTGTATCACACAGGCTGAACAGCTCCACTGCCTGTTCCTGGTGCTCCTGGAGCCAGAGAGTCATGTGATCCAGAAACCGCTCATACTCCGTCTGGTCGGACCTAAAGGCCTGGCAGGTTTTTCTCTAAGGTGGCCTTACGGGATGAAACAAAACCATTACCACAGTGCTATGTTGCATAACACTTTCAGGCTAGGTTCTCACAAGGTGCATTTGAGAGTCCTCACATAGCTACTACACACTACGTATAAGGCTCCTGATGTACACTTCTGGTCAAACGTTTTAGAACACCATCTCATTCAAGGGTTTTCCTTTATTTTTTTACTATATTCTACATTGTAGAATAACAGTGAAAACATCAAAACTATGAAATAACACTAATGGAATCATGTAGTAACCAAAAAAAGTGTTAAACAAATCAAAATATATTTGATATTCTTCAAAGTATCCACCCTTTGCCTTGATGACAGCTTTGCACACTCTTGGCATTCTCTCAACCATCTTCATACGGTAAAAGGGAAAGGGGGATACCTAGTCAGTTAGTCACCTGGAATGCATTTCAATTAGCAGGTGTGCCTTCTTAAAAGTTAACTTGTGGAATTTCTTTCCTTCTTAATGTGTTTGAGCCAATCAGTTGTTGTGTTGTGACAAGGTAGGGGTGGTATACAGAAGATAGCCCTATTTGGTAAAAGACCAAGTCCATATTATGGCAAGAACAGCTCAAATAAGCAATGAGAAACGACAGTCCATCATTACTTTAAGACATGAAGATCAGTCAATATGGAACATTTCAAGAACTCTGAAAGTTTCTTCATGTGCAGTCTCAAAAACCATCAAGTGCTATGATGAAACTGGCTCTCATGAGGACCACCACAGGATTGGAAGACCCAGAGCTGCAGAGGACAAGTTCATGTGAGTTACCAGCCTCAGAAATTGCAGCCTAAATAAATGCTTCACAGAGTTCAAGTAATAGACACATGTCAACCTCAAAGAGACTAGCTAGGGCAAAGAAACACGAGCAATGGATATTAGACCAGTGGAAATGTGTCATTTGGTCTGGAGTCCAAATTAGAGATTTTTGGTTCCAGCCGCCGTGTCTTTGTGAGACGCGGTGTGGGTGAACGGATGATCTCTGCATGTGTATCTCCCACCCTAAAGCATGGAGGAGGAGGTGTTATGGTGTGGGGGTGCTTTGCTGGTGATATTGTCAGAGATTTATTTAGAATTCAAGGCACACAACCTGTTGCGACTCTAGAGGCAGTATTTTCATTTTTGGAGAAAAAAAACCCGTTCCCGTTTAAAAACGGGATATTTTGTCAGGACAAGATGCTAGAATATGCATATAATTGACAGCATTGGATAGAAAACACTCTAAAGTTTCCAAAACTGTAAAGATATTGTCTGTGAGTATAACAGAACTGATGTTGCAGGCGAAGGTCTGAGAAAACTCCAATCTGGAAGTGCCCCAGGTTTTGAAAGCGCTGCGTTCCAATGAGTCCCTATTCAGCTGTGAATGTGCCATCAACGAGCGGACGCTTTCTACGTATTCCCCAAGGTGTCTACAGCATTGCGACGTAGTTTTACGCATTTCTGTTGAAGAATAGCCGTAAGCGGCCACATTGCGTAAGTGGTCACATGGTGGCTCCGAGAGAGATTCTCGCGTAAAATACAGTGGTAGCCATTACTCCAATCGGTCCTACTGAAAAACGAATTGTCCCGACGGATATATTATCGAAAGATATTAGAAAAACACCTTGAGGATTGATTATAAACAACGTTTGCCATGTTTCTGTCAATATTATGGAGCTAATTTGGAATATTTTTTGGTGTTGTGGTGACCGCAATTTCCGGGCGATTTCTCAGCCAAACGTGAAGAACAAACGGAGCTATTTCGCCTCTTTTGGGGATTTTTTTTTACTTTGGCTATCTATCTGGGAGTCTCGTGAGTGAAAACATCCGAAGTTCATCAAAGGTAAACAATTTAATTTGATTGCTTTTCTGATTTCCGTGACAAGGTTGCTTGCTGCTAGCAAGGCATAATGCTATGCTAGGCTATCGATAAACTTACACAAATGCTTGTCTAGCTTTGGCTGTAAAGCATATTTTGAAAATCTGAGATGACAGGGTGATTAACAAAAGGCTAAGCTGTGTCTCAATATATATATTTCATTTGTGATTTTCATGAATAGGAATATTTTCTAGGGATATTTATGTCCGTTGTGTTATGCTAATTAGTTTCAGGCGATGATTACACTCCCACATGCGGGTTTGGGAGTCATTATAATATATACAGTGCCTTGCGAAATTATTCGGCCCCCTTGAACTTTGCGACCTTTTGCCACATTTCAGGCTTCAAACATAAAGATATAAAACTGTATTTTTTGGTGAAGAATCAACAACAAGTGGGACACAATCATGAAGTGGAACGACATTTATTGGATATTTCAAACCTTTTTAACAAATCAAAAACTGAAAAATTGGGCTGGCAAAATTATTCAGCCCCCTTAAGTTAATACTTTGTAGCGCCACCTTTTGCTGCGATTACAGCTGTAAGTCGCTTGGGGTATGTCTCTATCAGTTTTGCACATCGAGAGACTGAAATTTTTTCCCATTCCTCCTTGCAAAACAGCTCGAGCTCAGTGAGGTTGGATGGAGAGCATTTGTGAACAGCAGTTTTCAGTTGTTTCCACAGATTCTCGATTGGATTCAGGTCTGGACTTTGACTTGGCCATTCTAACACCTGGATATGTTTATTTTTGAACCATTCCATTGTAGATTTTGCTTTATGTTTTGGATCATTGTCTTGTTGGAAGACAAATCTCCGTCCCAGTCTCAGGTCTTTTGCAGACTCCATCAGGTTTTCTTCCAGAATGGTCCTGTATTTGGCTCCATCCATCTTCCAATCAATTTTAACCATCTTCCCTGTCCCTGCTGAAGAAAAGCAGGCCCAAACCATGATGCTGCCACCACCATGTTTGACAGTGGGGATGGTGTGATGAGCTGTGTTGCTTTTACGCCAAACATAACGTTTTGCATTGTTGCCAAAAAGTTCAATTTTGGTTTCATCTGACCAGAGCACCTTCTTCCACATGTTTGGTGTGTCTCCCAGGTGGCTTGTGGCAAACTTTAAACGACACTTTTTATGGATATCTTTAAGAAATGGCTTTCTTCTTGCCACTCTTCCATAAAGGCCAGATTTGTGCAATATACGCCTGATTGTTGTCCTATGGACAGAGTCTCCCACCTCAGCTGTAGATCTCTGCAGTTCATCCAGAGTGATCATGGGCCTCTTGGCTGCATCTCTGATCAGTCTTCTCCCTGTATGAGCTGACAGTTTAGAGGGACGGCCAGGTCTTGGTAGATTTGCAGTGGTCTGATACTCCTTCCATTTCAATAGTATCGCTTGCACAGTGCTCCTTGGGATGTTTAAAGCTTGGGAAATCTTTTTGTATCCAAATCCGGCTTTAAACTTCTTCACAACAGCATCTCGGACCTGCCTGGTGTGTTCCTTGTTCTTCATGATGCTCTCTGCGCTTTTAACTGACCTCTGAGACTATCACAGTGCAGGTGCATTTATACGGAGACTTGATTACACACAGGTGGATTGTATTTATCATCATTAGTCATTTAGGTCAACATTGGATCATTCAGAGATCCTCACTGAACTTCTGGAGAGAGTTTGCTGCACTGAAAGTAAATGGGCTGAATAATTTTGCACGCCCAATTTTTCAGTTTTTGATTTGTTAAAAAAGTTTGAAATATCCAATAAATGTCGTTCCACTTCATGATTGTGTCCCACTTGTTGTTGATTCTTTACAAAAAAATACAGTTTTATATCTTTATGTTTGAAGCCTGAAATGTGGCAAAAGGTCCCAAGTTCAAGGGGGCCGAATACTTTCGCAAGGCACTGTATATTATATACTTATTTAACCAGCATGGCTACCACAGCATTCTGCAGCGATACGCCATCCCATCTGGTTTGGGCTTAGTTGGACCATCATTTGTTTTTCAACAGGACAATGACCCAACACACCTCCAGGCTGTGTAAGGGCTATTTGACCAAGAAGGAGATTGATGGAGTGCTGCATCAGATGACCTGGCCTCCACATTCCTCCGACCTCAACCAAATTGAGATGCTTTGGGATGAGTCCGACCACAGAGTAAAGGAAAAGCAGCATATGTGCTCAGCATATGTTGGAACTACTTCAAGACTGTTGGAAAAGCATCTCAGGTGAAGCTGGTTGAGAGAATGCCAAGAGTGTGCAAAGCTGTCATCAAGGCAAAGGGCGGATATTTGAAGAATCTCAAATATAAAATACATTTTGATTTGTTCAACACTTTTTTGGTTACTAGATGATTCCATTGGTGTTATTTCATAGTTTTGATGTCTTCACTGTTATTCTACTATGTAGAAAATAGTAAAAATAATGAAAAACCCTTGAATGAGTAGGTGTTCTAAAACTTTTGACTGGTAGTGTATATTTGAGTATTATGTGTTGCACCATACCATGTTCTTCTCATCTTTGGTCAGTATAATAGCCCTCTTCTGTTCTTCTCCTTCACTATGTCCTGGTTGATAGGTGTTCCAGGGTACGAGACAGTACTGGGGTCTGTGTTTGGATCTGTGATGGCCTCAGTCCTGGTCTTCAGTGTCTCACTCTGGGCTCTGAAGACAAAGAGAAATGAGTTACGGTGGTTCCAAAATACGTTTATTTTTCCATTTCCTTTTAATAGTACAATGTTTGAGTCGTGATTCAACAAACCTTTTCATTTAGATACAGACTCGACATTGACCAAAATAGAATGGGAAATGAAGACTGACGTAATGGGAAATGAAGACTGACAAAGGGCAAACCAGGGTTTGCGATGTCTCATCCTTCCTCCCTATCTATAACAATGAGGGCAGGAAACAACATAGTGGTGACTAGTTAAACACCAAGCGCCAGAGTGTGCTGGTTACTGCTCTCCCAGGTTTCCTTTCAGTCCTTTCCCTGAGAGAGAGAGCTATGATGATGTTGGAGGAGGAGGAGGAGCCCCCCCCCCCCCCCCAGACACAGGAAATTCCATCTGGAGACCGGGGAGCCCGGTGTAAAGCTCCTCAGGGGGACACGTCAGCTCTGGGTCTGGGGTGCAGCTCACTGTAGACCTAACCCTCCCAGCAGATATCCAGACCAGGCCGGAGTGCAGAGGGCACCTTTGAGTCTCACAGACTGTGGGGGGTATGAGGGGTGCATGGAGTGGGGGTGGTAGTGGTGAGCAACAGCAGGTAGAAGACTAATAACTTTGAACTACATGAGTCAGCCCTGCAATGCAGTGTCCAGTCTGGAAACTGATCAAGAGTAAAGCACCAGTGAATGCCAACAGCAATACAGATGTTCATAGACTAAAAGATTGCCTCTTATACTAGATACCGAATGGTCAGGCCCTTATATTTTTACCAGTCCTCCATAAAAACATTGCCTCATAACCTATGAAACTTTTTACCCCAATGTATGACAATTTCTAATATATAAAGCATACTGTCTAATATTACGTAATGATAAAAAGTCTGAGATCATCAAAGTATCCAACTGTTTACATGTTTCCCCTTTCACAAACACCTGCCCTCTGAGAAAACTGAAACATATTCTTTGTGTTCATTTCACAGGGGGGCCAAAGGATTACCCCTCCCTGGAGTTTCTCTCTGGTTTGATGACTACCCCCCCCCTACATTTATTTAATCTGGTTTAGAGGAAGACGAACATGACCTTATCTGATTACTGATAAAAGAGAAACATCAACACAAGAGAATCAACAAATGAAACCACTTAGGCCACCATGAAAAGCCTTGTCTCAGTCATTCTGGTATGAAGACAAATTGTCAGGGCACCAACACACAGCATCAGTAGTGAATTACATAACACATCTTTTTTATTACCCAGACTGATATACCAGTATACTCTCAAGTGTATCTGGTTTAAATTTAAGATGGAAAAAATCTATAGAAACTCAAGCACACAATCATAGGAAAATTCTTCACACGCGTATTTGCCCTCTCATTGGCTAGAATGTTCCCACCTGATCTCGCCTGCCTACCATCGTTGAGGACAAGCATTTCCATTATATGAACGGCCCCTCGAATACCCCTTTTGCCCTAAGAACAGCCTCAATTTGTCAGGGCATGGACTCTACAAGGTGTCAAAAGCATTCCACAGGGATGCTGGCCCATGTTGACTCCAATGCTTCTTGACTCCAATGCTTCTTGACTCCAATGCTTGACACAGTGGTGTCAAGTTGGCTGGATGTCCTTTGGGCGGTGGACCATTCTTGATACACACAGGAAACTGTTAAGTGCAAAAAAAACAGCAGTTGCTTGACACAAACTGATGCATCTGGCACCTACTACCATACCCGTTCAAAAACACTTAAATATTTTGTATCGCCTATTTACACTCTGAATGGCACACATACACAATCCATGTCTCAATTGTGTCAAGGCTTAAAAATGATTCTTTAACCTGTCTCCTCCCCCTCATCTACACTGATTGAAGTGAATTTAACAAGTGAAATCAGTAAGGGATCATAGCTTTCACCTGGTCAGTCTATGTCATGGAAAGATCAGCTGTTCAGTTTTGAATACTCAGTGTATAGCAACATATTGTGTTACAACGCCCCCTGTTGGAAGTAAAGTAGGCCTACTGTGATTTTACTGTCAAGGTGTATTGTTACAAGGTTGTCATGTGAAATTAAATGTATCCATTGGTTTAGCATTGTTGAGGTGCCAAGGTGGCTGCTTGAACAGACGCTTTTTTTTTACCGAGCTCCGAACCAAACTTCAGAAAGATTGTGAAAAAAAAAGTTTAGTCATTATTATTTTTATTTGTTCAAGATATAAGACCTTTCCTGTGACTGGAATGATAATTGGATCATTTATTTCAGCATGTCCATGCAAAGTCATGACAAAAAAAGAAAGGAAGAAGTTAGCCGTTCTATTGCTAATCAACAAGAGAGAAACGTGCTTATAGACAACTGCCATAACTACGCTTGGCCTTTGGATAATATCATGCTTTTGAATGCTGTTGAAGATGACGAATTCCCCTCTTTACCGGTTACTCCGTGCAAACATCCACCCTCCAAAAAACCCAACATGAACTCTGACATCGTGGCTACCCTCTCCTTTACTCATCAACTCCAGGTGTGACGCCATTGAGAAAATGGTAGGCGCGAACACCATGGTTATCGAAGGCTTGAAAAAGACTGGAGTTTGCATGTGGTGAAATTAAGGATGTGAAAACGAGAGTGGCAAAAGTTGAAAAAATGTGGAAAGGGTGGAAAAGAATAACAATGTCTACCATAGACGTCTCACTGATCTGGAACAATACACAAGAAATTGGAACCTGAGACTCTACGGTTTGCCAGAGGTGGAGAATGAAGATGTGCGAGGAGAGGCTATCTGCCAAGAAGTTTTGCCTGCAGAGAAGAACAAAGTTGGTGATACCACCGACATTGTGTATCGCCTCGGCAAGAAGCAACAGCAAAACGATTCAAGACCCAGGGGTATCATCATCCTATTCACTACCAGATTCTACAGGGATGCTGTCTGGAAAGCTGCCAGGAAGAACGCATTCCTTCAGAGCCATGGTATGCGTTTCGCCGAGCATCTCAGCCCGGAAGACATAGAAAGAAGGAACAAGTTTTGGCCAACGATCAAGATAGCACGAAGTGAGGGGAAGGCTGCTTACTTCGTCGGAGGACGAGGTTTCATCAAAAAAGAAATCCATATTCCTCCCTAAAATCTCACCAGAAGGAACAGGTTGATGGTTTCAGCCATGGTATTCTACTTTTCCTTGTGTTGTTTACCTAACAAGCATCAGGTGACTATTTTTCAGGACTACTCAGGTATTTCAATTTATTAGTTTGTTCTTGTATGACCAGAATAACTATTTTGTTTACAAACTTACGAAGAAGATTGAAAGCTGAATTTATGTCTTATGTCTACCATAACATAAGATACTGTTTTAAAGGGCATACAGGTCTGCTCTGACTTTACATGGTTATTGTTCTATTTAGTTATTAATACTTATTTCCCCAAAAGGTCTTAGGAACGTTTATTTGTAAAACATTTTGTTATTCAATTATTTTATGATCAGTTTTCATATGTACTTAAAATAGTAGGTACCCTTTTATTTAAATTATTATTTGTTGTTTTATTTCTCAGAATAGGTCCTGATTACACTAAAGAGGGTTTTTACTCTCTCTTACTACAAGAACCCTTTGTTTGGTCTTGAACATAATTTCCAGTTTAGTTGAATTTCAAAGCCAGATAACGTTGAGCTCAAAGGTTATGGAATAAGCTATTTTAACTTTAAATTGACTTAAATGGTGCAGATCTCGGTTCCTTATCATTTACGTTCACTGCTCCTACGTCTTTGACTCATCCTACTACAGTTTATACTTTTATATAATCTTTGTTGTTTTGTCTTTGTCTATATTATCTCTCAATGCTAGGGGGTTACGAAACAGTGTGAAGCGCAAGGCCTTATTTTTATTTGCTAAACCATTTTGAACAGATTTTTGCTTTTTTCAAGAGTCTCATTCAATTTTGGCTGATGCCAACTTCTGTAGGTCACAGTGGGGCAACGATATTTGGCTTTCCCATGGATCTGAACACTCCGCCGGTGTCACTACAATGAAAAATACCTTTGGTGGTAATATTCTACACTCGGACTGTGACCCCTTTGGTCACTTTATTTGTCTTATGATCAGTTACAATGACATTACGCTCATTACTGTAAACCTCTACGGGTACAACAGCAAACATGAGAATGATGAGTTGCTTGAATCTATAGAGAAACATATACTTCATTGTTTATCTAAATTTCCCAATTCGTTATTATTGATAGGAGGGTACTTTAACATTACAATAGATAATTCAACTGATAGATGGCCCCCAGGTAGGCCAACCAATCAGAATTTGGGTTTCATACTTTTTATGGAAAAGTTTGAGAGAGAGGTTTCCGGCAGACATATAATTCACTTGGAGTAACAAAACAGGTTCCAGACAATCCAGAATAGATGTTTGGCTTATATCCAAATGTATGGATGGTGGTAGTGTGTTAAACTACAAAATCTGTCGTTTGCCCCTGAACTGGCAGTTAACCCACTGTTCCCAGGTCATCGTTGAAAATAAGAATGTGTTCAGACCATAAGGCTATTTACATTGATATCAAAATATTTACAGACCATGATGCAAACCCCTGATACGAACCTTGGTAGAGCATCCTACTGGAAGCTAAATAGCTCATTATTAAATAATGATATAGTTCAATTTGAGATTAAAGATCTGCTCTCACACTTTTGGGAAAGGGCTTGTGAACTTATTGCAAGAACTGGGAGCTCTTTAAATTTGAGGTGTCCAAATATCTTAGAAAATATGGTAGTAATATTGCTAAGACCAGAAGAGCTGAGAAGGAAAAGGTGATCATTAAGATAACTTTCCTTTCTCAGAGGTCCCCAGCCAACCTCTTGGGGGAGGAGAAGATGGAACTAATTGAGTTACAAAATAAACTGGATAATATATATCAATTAAAAGCAGAAGGAGCCTTTATTAGATCCAGGAAAAAATGGATTGAGGAGGGAGAACAGAATTCATCCTATTTCTTTAGACTTGACAAATTTCACTGTAAAAATAACACTATCCATAAGTTAAACATTGGTGTTATTACAGATGACCAAAAATGAATCGCTAAATACTGCAGCAATTTTTACAGAAAATTGTATAGCTCTACGTACTGTCAGGAATCCACAGATATGTTTTTTAACTCAATGAATAATGTTCACTCTATCAGTGATATAGAATATAAACAGTGTGATGAACCCATTAACGTTGAAGAGGTTATAGAGTCTATCAAGCATCTAAAGAACAATAAATCACCATGTGTTGATGGAATTACATCAGAATTTTACAAATTATTATTATTACAATAAATTATTTCTGAACAAGTAGCTCCCTTCCTATTTGAAGTCTTTTTAGAGAGTATTAAAAACAATGTTCTCCCTCCTACAATGAGTCAGGGGTTAATAACACTGATACCTAATCCTAAAAAAGAAGTGCTGCTCATCGATAACTGGCGTCCAATTTGTCTTCTTAATAATGACTATAAGATATTAGCCTCACTACTTGCAAAAATAATTCAAGAAGTCCTGGATGCAATCATTGATGAAACACAGTCTGGCTTCATGAGGAACAGACATATTTCTAACAATGTCAGACTAGTATTAGACATACTTGACTCCTCAGACCTAATAACTGAGGATAGCTTCATATTATTTTTAGATTTTTATAAAGCATTTGACACAGTAGAGCATCAGTTTCTCTTCCACTCCCTTGAGAGACTTGGCTTTGGGGATTTTTTCTGTAAGGCTATTAAGACTCTCTATGCAAATGGTAACAGCTCTATCAAATTGAAATATGGCACCTCACCTAGATTTGAGTTAAAGAGAGGAATTAGGCAAGGTTGTCCTATCTCTCCATACCTGTTTTTATTAATCACCCAACTTCTTGCAAATTCTTTAAATAATAGTCCTGTACAAGATATTTCCATAGCTGGTAAAGAAATTATTATAAGCCAGCTGGCTGACGATACTACGCTTTTTCTGAGACGCTAACCAAATTCCCATATCGATCAATGTGATACAATCCTTTTCCAAAGAGTCTGGTCTATATCTTAACATTAAGAAATGTGAACTCATGGCTGTCAAAGATTGTGTGACACTTTCATATTATGGTATTCCAGTAAAAGAAGAACTTACATATTTAGGCATAACCATTACAAAGGATCAGAAGTCTAGAGGCTTACTAAATTGTAACCCTCTTATTAAAAAACCCCAGAAGAAACTAAATCAATGGCTACAGAGGGACTTATCTTTAAATGGTAGAGTCCTAATAACCAAGGCTGAAGGTATCTCTAGACTAACATATGGTGCTCTGTCTTTATATCTTGACCGTAAAATAAGCAAGGAGATAGACCAGATGCTTTTCAACTTTCTTTGGAGAAACCGTACCCATTACATTTAGAAAAACTGTTGTAATGAACACTTATGAGAATGGTGGACTGAATTTTCTGGACTTTACTACTTTAAATAATACTTTTAAGATCAATTGGATAAAACAATTCCTAAGAAGACTTACTTTTATCTGGAATTTTATTCCTCATCATGTCTTCACTACTTTTGGTGGCCTTAACTTCATGTTGTTTTGCAATTATAATATTTACAAAGTTCCAGTGAAACTTTCTGCTTTTCATCGGCAGGTTTTCTTGTCATGGTCCTTAATTTATAAACACAATTTTTCTCCACACAGATATTATATATGGAATAATTGGGATATATTGTATAAAAATACCTCTCTGTTTTTAGAATATTGGTTCTGCAATAATATCCTATTGGTGAGCCAACGGGTAAATGCAGAGGGTCTTTTACTCAGTTCTAAAGAATTCTTATCACTTTACAAGGTCCCTGTAACACCTAAAGATTTTGCAATTGTTTTAGATGCCATTCCCTCAGGTGTTGCTCTGTTATTCAGGAACATGTCAAGACCTGACCCTCAGAGCCTACCTTCTGTTGACCCTGTTGACTTATCAGTAGGAAAAATTTGTTTCTCTTTTGGTCCATTCAACAACAGAGCGATACGATCCTTGTTTCAGCAGGATGTTGTATCTATACCTTATGTCATGCCTTATTGGAATGGATTTATTGATAATATCTGTTGGAAAAAAGTTTGGATGATGCCACACACATACCTACTTGTTAACAAAAGGAAGGAAGTTTCTTTTGAAATTATTCATAAATATTATCCTGCCAACCACTATATGAAGAAGGTTAAGGAAAACATCAACTCAAATTGCTCCTTTTGTACTGACCACCCAGAAACAGTTGTGCATCTTTTTTGGCATTGTATGCATGTAAGAAAACTATGGCAAGACATCAGTAGGTTTGTAATTGAACACATTTATGAAGATTTTACACTATTGTGGAGAGATGTACTGTTTGGAGTCTTTACATACAATAGAAATAAGCGGAATGATTTTTATGTAATTTATGTAATTTTGGCCAAATTTCATATACACAAATGTAAATTTACAAACAGAAAACCACATTTTCATACCCTACAAAAAGAAATTGAACTGTATTTTAAGACAGTTAAATGCTCTACTAACAAAAAAAAGCTGTTAGAATTGTAAGTATATGCATGTCCCTTAAGGTCCTTGTGTAATTGTATTGTGATATTGTACCCCCTAGCTCGATTGTCTATTGTTTGTAATCTATGTATGCTTGTGTTCCCTCATGTGCTTTATGTATTGATTTGTTATATAAAAATAAAAACATAAAAAAGTTTAGCATTGTTGAAAATGCATTAAAAAAAAATCTGAAGTGATGAACTTCGAATATTCCACCATATTTTCAATGCAGCTCCATTAATTATTTTAGGCTGGCGGTTGTGCAGTTGCCCGAGAAATATAACAGGTGTTTTCAAAGTTGTTCTTATAACAAAAGTCACAAGCTACTTACTCATTTTTACGTTTGGAGGCCTCATGTTTTTTCGGCATAATTTCTTCATGCATTATCCTACTTTTTGTTAGCTGCAAAGGCACCATGTTGACACGTTGCCAAGGGAGGTGACAAGCATGACCATTAAAAGGTCATCTGCACAAAGCCAAAAAAGGAGTCGGAGTCTGTGTAGGTGATAGTAGATTCACGAGTATATAGTTCATACATTTTTCATGGCTGCCTATAGTATACTTGTGTTATAATTTGTTGACTTGTTATGAACGTTAGTGAAACATATTTAATTGAAGCCAGTGTTATTAAGAATAGTCAAATAATAATGAACATTCAATCTTGTTCATATCGTTTATTCACCTCTTTACCACTAGATGTCAGCATTTTCATCAACTGCACTTCTGATACCAACTGCTAGTTTCATTATGATGATTCTAAACTGTGATACCCTGTTCTTTATCCACAGGGCGGTTTTGAGAGACCATGTATTCTCTGTTTTATGTCATCACAGAATGACTGGCTCCTGTTAAGGTATCCAGCTTACATAAATAGGATCTTAGGGATTTTGTCATTCTTGGTGACAGGAGAAGTTCACAGATCCCAGAGACACACTGTCAGATTACTCCCTGGCATCAATGCCCATTCTGAGCTAAGGTACTGTAAGCTGTAGCGGTGGAGGGCTCAAGCATAGCAGCAGCTCTGCCTCTGGTTCAATGTGAAGGGATTTAAGAAACACGGTTCTCTATTCATGGCACGGGTGTATTCTATTGTACTCAGGCTGCAGGACATTGTAGACACTGAAGGCAGGCTGAATCTGAGACACTGTGGCAGTGGGACTGAAGAAAAAGCAATCTAAGGATGGGCTGAGTCTGCCAACTAGACTGAAGTGAGAGAAACATCCAATAGGGGCCAGCAGATGTGATACCATACATACATTGCGCTCCACAGGAAGTTGCTGAGGGGAGGACGACTCATAATAATGGCTGGAACGGAGCAAATGGAATGTCATTATACACCTGGAGACCACGTGTTTGATGTATTAACATTCCACTAATACCAATCCACTAATTCCGCTCCATCCATAACCACGAGTTTGTCGTCCCAAATTAAGGTGCCACCAATCTGTGTTGAGCTCTCTTATCCACCTGACTTCAGCCTGAAACTCTTCAACCTCTAAAAGGTTATTTGGGAATAATCTATTTGGCAGAGGAAACTGTGGAAACAGAACAGACCAAAGTACTAGACCGTGTTTGTTTTGCTAAGTAAAGTTCAATACTCGCCACCACTGTGGAACTAGTTGGTATTCCACCCCTCCACTCTCTCTGTTCTGTTGGGATCCTCAGTGTAGCGTTACTTCCAGGCCAGCATGGGCTCAGTGGGTGTTCCTGTACACTGTGATGCCCTAGCACTGCATATCGCTGCGTGGCTGGACTGAAGAGCAGCTTGGCGGGTAACTTCTCATTCCTCCATCTCCTCTTCCCAGCTGGTTGGCAGGCAACTTCTCATTCCTCCACCTCCTCATCCCAGCTGGCGGTGGTCACCTTATCACCAGACTCAGATGATGGAGCATCTGCTCATCTCTGTCTGGGTTTCTCCTCAATGTTTCCAGGTCATCATCTTAGTCTAACTTTTAGTTCAGTTTTGGTTGTTTTGGTTAATTTAGAATGACATTTATTGTCTGTAATAACCACTCAACCATAGCTGTCATTTTGATTTTGACACAAAGCCATTTTGATTAGTGAGCAGCAGGGCAGTGCCAATTCACTTGCCAATAACACCCAGTGCCTCGCTGAGAACAGTGAACCTCAGCAGGTCATTGCTTTTGAACATCAGTCAAAAATAAAGTCAGCCAAAACTCTCTTGAGCACAGCATGTTCAGGAGCCCTGACTAAGCCACAAACCATAAATCAATTCATCACCAACTGTGGGACCAACAGCAGTAGAAAACAAAGGGATATATCCAATGCCTATTTTCAGGGAGGCATCATTGAAGTTGATGTAACACAGCTTTAGAAGGAGAATATTACAGAGTGTCTATGAGACTGGAGAATAAGGACAAGCAACCTCCCACAAGCCATTGCTATCCAGGATTGTGACTAATCTTTCATTCCAAAATGCGCCTGACTAAAGACTGTCTAGACTAATGCCCCTGCTATACTATCCTTGGTCCATTATGTATTGTATGTAATTAATGCAAATATGATCCTCATGCAGTATAAATGTGCAATGAGTGTCTGTGATATTGTTCAAGAGCATTGTTTTTGTATGTCAATTCTAGCCTGCAGTGCAGTGCACAACAAACTCCAGACAAAAGGGAAGTGCTTCTTTTGACAGTGAGACTAATTGCTGTATATCTTGTCCTGTGATGATGCATTATGATGCTGTGCTGTGTTTCTGAGTTCAGTCAGTCTCTGGTGACTGGCTGTGTCCTGATGGTTGCTGGTGACTGGCTGTGTCCTGGTGAAGGCTGGTGACTGGCTGTGTCCTGTTGATGGCTGGTGACTGGCTGTGTCCTGGTGAAGGCTGGTGACTGGCTGTGTCCTGATGGTTGCTGGTGACTGGCTGTGTCCTGGTGAAGGCTGGTGACTGGCTGTGTCCTGATGGTTGCTGGTGACTGGCTGTGTCCTGGTGGTGGCTGGTTACTGGCTGTGTCCTGGTGAAGGCTGGTGACTGGCTGTGTCCTGGTGAAGGCTGGTGACTGGCTGTGTCCTGTTGATGGCTGGTGACTGGCTGTGTCCTGGTGAAGGCTGGTGACTGGCTGTGTCCTGATGGTTGCTGGTGACTGGCTGTGTCCTGGTGGTGGCTGGTTACTGGCTGTGTCCTGGTGGTGGCTGGTGACTGGTTTGTTGTTATACACTGAGTATATCAAACATTAAATACACCTTCCTTATATTCCCACTTGTGCCCTCAGAACAGCCTCAGTTAATAAGGGCATAGACTCTACAAGGAGGGATGCTGGCCCATGTTGACTCCATTGCTTCCCACAGTTGTGTCAAGTTGGCAGGATGACGTTTGGGTGGTGGACCGTTCTTGATACACACAGGAAACTGTTTAGGGTGAAAAATCCAGCAGCGTTGCAGTTCTTGACACAAACCGGCATGCCTGGCACCTACTACCATACCCAGTTAAAAGGGACTGAAACCTTTGGTCTTTCCCATTCACCCTCTGAATGGCACACATACACTATCCATGTCTCAAGGCTTAAAAATCCTTCTTTAACCTATCATCTACACTGATTGAAGAGGATTCAACAAATTACATCAATAAGGGATCATAGCTTTCACCTGGATTCACCTGGTCAGTCTGTCATGAAAAGAGCAGGTGTTCTTAATGTTTTGTATACTTCAACTATTGCAGCTTCACAGTAGGACTTGACAGAGCAAAAAGAAGATCAGAGAGAGAGAGGATTGGGAAGAGTGTGATGGAGAGGTGACGTGCTGCTCATGTCCTCTTCAGTTCAGTCACACACAGGCTGGCATGAAGATACACAATGCAAGTGGGTAGCACTCTCACATCCGAGGCCACTGAATCAAAAGGTGAGGATCTACTGTGGGGTTAAATAAATAAAATAAAATACAAATAACAGTCAGCTTTAATCCCTGTAGGGCCTATGAGACTGGTGGAAATCTATTTGTTCCTTTTCCAATCCTCAGATTACTCCTGTGGTACTATCCAACAGCAAATATGCTGTCTGATCACTGAGAACAACTTGGCACTGTGTATTTTCAGTTATTTATAGACAAAGGAAAATGCCACATTTGCAAATACCAGTCCCGTTATGATTACACAATGCAAATATGGACAATGTACATAGACGTTTCATATGGATGACATCATCTGATCATTTAATGGGATTTCAAAACTATAACTGCATTAAATCAAAATCTTTTATCAATTTCCTCAAATGAGGAGATGCACTGTAGCTAACCCTTCAGCAGTGAAGAGTCACAGAGAACAGCTCAGTCTAATGGACTCAGCTCTCATTCTCAGATTGATATAGGATCTAATCATGGGGCTGTGGCGTAACGAAGATCACTTTGAAAACCGCCCTCTGAAGTCAGTTCAAAGTGACATTTAATTTGCTGCATTCCCTCTGTGGATATAAATAAATAAGAGGCTTGAAGAGAAAGGACAGGAGGCAGCTTTTAATCCTGTCGCTTTGATTGGGCAGGCGGCAGAGAGTGGAAGCAGGGCGGCATGGCGTGCTGGCCTGCGAGTGGAGGTGAGGACAGAGAGCATGGCTGAAGGCTAGGGAACACGAAGGCTAGACCTCAGCCAGCTGCCCCGAGGGTGGGGACGGTCAGAGGGTTGGGGAATCTCACTGCTAAAGGGATGAGACTGAACAACTTGGACTTTTACTGTGACTAGAGAGTGGCTCATCCCATCTGGTCTCCTGCATTAGGAGTAGTGGTGTCTGTGTAGGGAGCTACTTGCAGACTGCTTCACCAAGGCAGCGTGTGGTGTGGTTAGAACATACTGTATGAAGTACACTGTGCAGACTGCAGAACATCACTTCAAATACACAAACCTCTACTTTGTTTAAATTGAGGCCATGTTTTGGATACCACACTATCCATGTATGTGCGTCATCATGTCAAAAAGCATTCAAATTCTGGTTTATATTTGGTTGCAGATGCATCATAGTCAGTGCAATCCTTAGGTGAACCTGTCTATTATATATTCTGAAATTTGGTTCATTGAGGTGACTTTCTGACTCACTGACTTGTTCAGTTGCTCTGCTGGAGATGAGCTGAGAGCTCTTTATGTGTCATGTTTATTTGAAATCTTATTGGTTAGATCTGGAGATGCAGGATTTCATGATCTTTTGTACTCTGGCAGCAGCAGCCTGTAGAGACAGACTTGAATTTCACACTTGCTGAACATTGCAACTGATTATTTAGAGAGTACTTTAGCTGAGAAAATGTTACTGCCAAACTTCTATCAAGACAGCCAGTGTCATTTGCCTTGTGTCTTTGATGTGCATCATCGATGTACGTGTCGGCTGAAAGAGAACCATTCAGAATACAATACACGTTTCTCCAAACAGCAAGAGAGAAAACCCAACGTTCAAGGCTGGTTTCCACTGAGATAATTAAAAACCTATTGTCTTTCTCCTCTCCCTGGCTCTGCAGCCAGAGGAGGTCAGCCTGTGGCAGATACACATCAGCCTCTATTGAGTGGAATGAATTGGGAATAGCTGGACTGTGCAGTGTATCACCACCATCATCACCACCACCAGTCTCTCTCCCTCTTTAGTTCCTACCCCTGGCTGGTTTGAGCATCCATAATCCCCCTTTCCACAGGGAGGGGAGGTGTGTGGTGCTGCAGTTCCTTGATAATAAGACAATGTTAATATTCTGTGGGGTGAGCTGTGCACCAGAGCGCCGGTCAGAGGATTGGAACGGCACATTGTGGGAATAGCCATGAGCGCAGCTGTGTCGGTTTGTCGGAGACATGCTGTATTTCTTAACACTTACACACACAGGGACACGTCACACACACATGCACTTGCAAAGATACATGCACATATACACAGCACAAAGACATGGTGTTGGATAAAATAAATCCAAGGTGTTTTACAAATGCAATACTGTACAAACAAACTGAGTCATATTTTCATTCATAATATACCCTTCTTGTTGAGTCATGAAGCTGTTGTGATTGGCTCCCATGATCCCAGAATTCTACAATAACCTTAACTAATTAAAGGCACGTTTGCACGTCATGATCAACCTGCCGCTGTCGTCACAGTTCTATTCACAAAGAAGAGACAGCAGCAGCCAGGTTGTCCAGGTCTACATCTTTCTCTCCTGGTGTGCACTTGCACATGTCAGTGTAGTGTAGTGTCGGCACGTGAAGCTCGTGAAGCTCTCCTCAGCCTTAATTGGGCAGCTAGCTGGCTGCTAACTCCACTGTTTCGAACACATACGCCACACGGCAGCTGTTCATCAACAGGAGAGCTCCAAAAAGCAGAAAGCTTTTTCACAACTGTGCTTTTATTCTACACACATTAGAGGTTGGACAATAGAGCCCAGGTATGATCAATAGATTTGATTCTGCCTCAGAGGCTGACAGAAACCATTATAACAGGCCAGTTACATAATCCAGGGGATTTCCTGTGTTCCCATAACATACTGTACTGGGTGGGGTGCTTTAATCACACACAGCCCAGAACATTGTTGTTTTAGGACCCACTACATTGTAACAGTTTTCGTCCTGGGAAGGAGAGGAGGACCAAAATACAGCTTTGTGGTTATTTATAAACATCTTTAATGAAAGATGAAAACGTGAACACTATACAAAATAAGAAAACGTGGAAAAAACCGAAACAGTCCTAACTGGTGCAAAACACAGAGACAGGAACAACCACCCACAAAATACCCAGAGAATATGGCTGCCTAAATATGGTTCCCAATCAGAGACAATGATAAACACCTGCCTCTGATTGAGAACCACTCTAGGCAACCATAGACTTACATAGACAACTACACTGAACACAACCCCATAATTCGAATAAACCCAGAGACAAGACGAAACACAATAAATCACCCATGTCACACCCTGGCCTAACCAAAATAATAAAGAAAACACAGATAACTAAGGCCAGGGCATGACATACAGTCACTGTTTGGTGTAAAAGAGAAGGAAATGGGTGCCTCCAGAGGTTGGGGATTGTTACTTTTAATTTGTGACCCCGTCAGATTTGGGGTGATCCCTGCGGCTCTATGGTTCACTGGAAAAATAGTTTTCTGATGTTGAACTCTATGATGGCAGGTTGCCAGTTAACCTCTCAAAAATAATATTCCCTGTATATAGCCATGTTCTACTCCCTGTATATAGCCATGTTATTTTCTACTCCCTGTATACATCCATGTTATTTTCTACTCCCTGTATATAGCCATGTTATTTTCTACTCTCTGTATATAGACATATTCTACTCCCTGTATATAGCCATGTTATTTTCTACTCTCTGTATATAGCCATATTCTACTCCCTGTATATAGCCATGTTATTTTCTACTCCCTGTATACAGCCATGTTATTTTCTACTCCCTGTATATAGCCATGTTATTTTCTACTCTCTGTATAAAGCCATGTTATTTTCTACTCCCTGTATAAAGCCATATTCAACTCCCTGTATATAGCCATGTTCTACTCCCTGTATATAGCCATGTTATTTTCTACTCCCTGTATATAGCCATGTTATACTCCCTGTATATAGCCATGTTATTTTCTACTCCCTGTATATAGCCATGTTATGTTCTACTCCTTATATATAGCCATGTTATGTTCTACTCCCTGTATATAACCATGTTATGTTATACTCCATGTATATAACCATGTTATGTTCTACTCCCTGTATATAGCCATGTTATTTTCTACTCCTTATATATAGACATGTTATGTTCTACTCCCTGTATGTAGCCACGTTCTACTCCAAGTATATAGCCATGTTCTACTCCCTGTATATAGCCATGTTATTTTCTACTCCCTGTATATAGCCATGTTATTTTCTACTCCTTATATATAGACATGTTATGTTCTACTCCCTGTATGCAGCCATGTTCTACTCCCTGTATATAGCCATGTTCTACTCCCTGTATATAGCCATGTTATTTTCTACTCCCTGTATATATCCATGTTATTTTCTCCTCCCTTTATAAAGCCATGTTATTTTCTTATCCCTGTATATAGCCATGTTATGTTCTACTCCCTGTATAAAGCCATGTTATTTTCTACTCCCTGTATATAGCCATGTTATGTTCTACTCCCTGTATAAAGCCATGTTAGTTTCTACTCCCTGTACATAGCCATGTTCTACTCCCTGTATATAACCATGTTATTTTCTACTCCCTGTATATAGCCATGTTCTACTCCCTGTATAAAGCCATGTTATTTTCTACTCCCTGTATATAGCCATGTTCTACTCCCTGTATAGAGCCATGCTATTTTCTACTCCCTGTATATAGCCATGTTATTTTCTACTCCCTGTATATAGCCATGTTATTTTCTACTCCCTGTATAAAGCCATGTTATTTTCTACTCCCTGTACATAGCCATGTTATTTTCTACTCCCTGGATATAGCCATGTTATTTTCTACTCCCTGTATAGAGCCATGCTATTTTCTACTCCCTGTATAAAGCCATGTTATTTTCCACTCCCTGTATATAGCCATGTTCTACTCCCTGTATATAGCCATGTTATTTTCTACTCCCTGTATACAGCCATGTTATTTTCTACTCCCTGTATATAGCCATGTTATTTTCTACTCTCTGTATATAGCCATATTCTACTCCCTGTATATAGCCATGTTATTTTCTACTCCCTGTATACAGCCATGTTATTTTCTACTCCCTGTATATAGCCATTTTATTTTCTACTCTCTGTATAAAGCCATGTTATTTTCTACTCCCTGTATAAAGCCATATTCAACTCCCTGTATATAGCCATGTTCTACTCCCTGTATTTAGCCATGTTATTTTCTACTCCCTGTATATAGCCATGTTATACTCCCTGTATATAGCCATGTTATTTTCTACTCCCTGTATATAGCCATGTTATGTTCTACTCCTTATATATAGCCATGTTATGTTCTACTCCCTGTATATAACCATGTTATGTTATACTCCATGTATATAACCATGTTATGTTCTACTCCCTGTATATAGCCATGTTATTTTCTACTCACTGTATATAACCATGTTATTTTCTACTCCCTGTATAAAGCCATGTTATTTTCTACTCCTTATATATAGACATGTTATGTTCTACTCCCTGTATGTAGCCAAGTTCTACTCCCTGTATATAGCCATGTTCTACTCCCTGTATATAGCCATGTTATTTTCTACTCCCTGTATATAGCCATGTTATTTTCTACTCCTTATATATAGACATGTTATGTTCTACTCCCTGTATGTAGCCATGTTCTACTCCCTGTATATAGCCATGTTCTACTCCCTGTATATAGCCATGTTATTTTCTACTCCCTGTATATATCCATGTTATTTTTCTCCTTCCTTTATAAAGCAATGTTATTTTCTAATCCCTGTATATAGCCATGTTATGTTCTACTCCCTGTATAAAGCCATGTTATTTTCTACTCCCTGTATATAGCCATGTTATGTTCTACTCTCTGTATAAAGCCATGTTATTTTCTACTCCCTGTATATAGCAATGTTATTTTCTACTCCCTGTATAAAGCCATGTTATTTTCTACTCCCTGTATGTAGCCATGTTCTACTCCCTGTATATAGCCTTGTTCTACTCCCTGTATATAGCCATGTTATTTTCTACTCCCTGTATATAGCCATGTTATTTTCTCCTCCCTTTATAAAGCCATGTTATTTTCTAATCCCTGTATATAGCCATGTTATGTTCTACTCCCTGTATATAGCCATGTTATGTTCTACTCCCTGTATAAAGCCATGTTAGTTTCTACTCCCTGTATATAGCCATGTTCTACTCCCTGTATATAACCATGTTATTTTCTACTCCCTGTATATAGCCATGTTCTACTCCCTGTATAAAGCCATGTTATTTTCTACTCCCTGTATATAGCCATGTTCTACTCCCTGTATAGAGCCATGCTATTTTCTACTCCCGGTATATAGCCATGTTATTTTCTACTCCCTGTATATAGCCATGTTATTTTCTACTCCCTGTATAAAGCCATGTTATTTTCTACTCCCTGTACATAGCCATGTTATTTTCTACTCGCTGTATATAGCCATGTTATTTTCTACTCCCGGTATAGAGCCATGCTATTTTCTACTCCCTGTATAAAGCCATGTTATTTTCCACTCCCTGTATATAGCCATGTTCTACTCCCTGTATATAGCCATGTTATTTTCTACTCCCTGTATACATCCATGTTATTTTCTACTCCCTGTATATAGCCATGTTATTTTCTACTCTCTGTATATAGACATATTCTACTCCCTGTATATAGCCATGTTATTTTCTACTCCCTGTATATAGCCATGTTATTTTCTACTCCCTGTATATAGCCATGTTATTTTCTTCTCTCTGTATAAAGCCATGTTATTTTCTACTCCCTGTATATAGCCATATTCAACTCCCTGTATATAGCCATGTTCTACTCCCTGTATATAGCCATGTAATTTTCTACTCCTGTATATAGCCATGTTATACTCCTGTATATAGCCATGTTATTTTCTACTCCCTGTATATAGCCATGTTATGTTCTACTCCTTATATATAGCCATGTTATGTTCTACTCCCTGTATATAACCATGTTATGTTATACTCCATGTATATAACCATGTTATGTTCTACTCCCTGTATATAGCCATGTTATTTTCTACTCACTGTATATGACCATGTTATTTTCTACTCCCTGTATAAAGCCATGTTATTTTCTACTCCTTATATATAGATATGTTATTTTCTACTCCCTGTATGTAGCCATGTTCTACTCCCTGTATATAGGCATGTTCTACTCCCTGTATATAGCCATGTTATTTTCTACTCCCTGTATATAGCCATGTTATTTTCAACTCCTTATATATAGACATGTTATGTTCTACTCCCTGTATATAGCCATGTTATTTTCTACTCCCTGTATACATCCATGTTATTTTCTACTCCCTGTATATAGCCATGTTATTGTCTACTCTCTGTATATAGACATATTCTACTCCCTGTATATAGCCATGTTATTTTCTACTCCCTGTATACAGCCATGTTATTTTCTACTCCCTGTATATAGCCATGTTATTTTCTTCTCTCTGTATAAAGCCATGTTATTTTCTACTCCCTGTATATAGCCATATTCAACTCCCTGTATATAGCCATGTTCTACTCCCTGTATATAGCCATGTAATTTTCTACTCCCTGTATATAGCCATGTTATACTCCCTGTATATAGCCATGTTATTTTCTACTCCCTGTATATAGCCATGTTATGTTCTACTCCTTATATATAGCCATGTTATGTTCTACTCCCTGTATATAACCATGTTATGTTATACTCCATGTATATAACCATGTTATGTTCTACTCCCTGTATATAGCCATGTTATTTTCTACTCACTGTATATGACCATGTTATTTTCTACTCCCTGTATAAAGCCATGTTATTTTCTACTCCTTATATATAGATATGTTATTTTCTACTCCCTGTATGTAGCCATGTTCTACTCCCTGTATATAGGCATGTTCTACTCCCTGTATATAGCCATGTTATTTTCTACTCCCTGTATATAGCCATGTTATTTTCAACTCCTTATATATAGACATGTTATGTTCTACTCCCTGTATGTAGCCATGTTCTACTCCCTGTATATAGCCAGGTTCTACTCCCTGTAAATAGCCATGTTATTTTCTACTCCCTGTATATATCCATGTTATTTTCTCCTCCCTTTATAAAGCCATGTTATTTTCTAATCCCTGTATATAGCCATGTTATGTTCTACTCCCTGTATAAAGCCATGTTATTTTCTACTCCCTGTATATAGCCATGTTATGTTCTACTCCCTGTATAAAGCCATGTTATTTTCTACTCCCTGTATATAGCAATGTTATTTTCTACTCCCTGTATAAAGCCATGTTATTTTCTACTCCCTGTATGTAGCCATGTTCTACTCCCTGTATATAGCCTTGTTCTACTCCCTGTATATAGCCATGTTATTTTCTACTCCCTGTATATAGCCATGTTATTTTCTCCTCCCTTTATAAAGCCATGTTATTTTCTAATCCCTGTATATAGCCATGTTATGTTCTACTCCCTGTATAAAGCCATGTTATTTTCTACTCCCTGTATATAGCCATGTTATGTTGTACTCCCTATATAAAGCCATGTTATTTTCTACTCCCTGTATATAGCAATGTTATTGTCTACTCCCTGTATAAAGCCATGTTATTTTCCACTCCCTGTATATAGCCATGTTATGTTCTACTCCTTGTATATAGCCATGTTATGTTCTACTCCCTGTATTTACCCATGTTATATTCTACTCCCTGTATATAGCCATGTTATGTTCTACTCCCTGTATAAAGCCATGTTCTACTCCCTGTATATAGCCATGTTATGTTCTACTCCCTGTATAAAGCCATGTTATTTTCTACTCCCTGTATATAGCCATGTTATTTTCTACTCCCTGTATAAAGCCATGTTATTTTCTACTCCCTGTATAAAGCCATGTTATTTTCTACTCCCTGTATATAGCCATGTTATTTTCTACTCCCTGTATAAAGCCATGTTAGTTTCTACTCCCTGTATATAGCCATGTTCTACTCCCTGTATATAACCATGTTATTTTCTACTCCCTGTATATAGCCATGTTCTACTCCCTGTATAAAGCCATGTTATTTTCTACTCCCTGTATATAGCCATGTTCTACTCCCTGTATAGAGCCATGCTATTTTCTACTCCCTGTATATAGCCATGTTATTTTCTACTCCCTGTATATAGCCATGTTATTTTCTACTCCCTGTATATAACCATGTTATGTTCTACTCCCTGTATATAACCATGTTATTTTCTACTCCCTGTATTTAGCCATGTTCTACTCCCTGTATGAAGCCACTTTGTATTCTGCTCCCTGTATATAGCCATGTTCTACTCCCTGTATATATCCATGTAATTTTCTACTCTCTATATATAGCCATGTTATTTTCTACTCCCTGTATATACCCATGTTATTTTCTACTCCCTGTATATAGCCATGCTATTTTCTACTCCCTGTATATAGCCATGTTATTTTCTACTCCCTGTATGAAGCCATGTTATTTTCCACTCCCTGTATATAGCCATGTTATTTTCTACTCCCTGTATAGAGCCATGTTATTTTCTACTCCCTGTATATAACCATGTTATTTTCTACTCCTTGTATATAGCCATGTTAATTTCTACTCTCTGTATATAGCCATGTTATTTTCTACTCCCTGTATATAACCATGTTATGTTCTACTCCCTGCATATAGCCATGTAAATTTCTACTCCCTGTATATAGCCATGTTATTTTCTACTCCCTGTATATAGCCATGTTATGTTCTACTCCTTATATATAACCATGTTATTTTCTACTCCCTGTATATAACCATGTTATTTTCTACCCCCTGTATATAGCCATGTTATGTTGTACTCCTTATATATAGCCATGTTATGTTCTACTCCCTGTATATAGCCATGTTATGTTCTACTCCCTGTATATAGCCCTGTTATGTTCTACTCCCAGTATATAGCCATGCTATTTTCTACTCCCTGTATATAACCATGTTATGTTCTACTCCCTGTATATAACCATGTTATTTTCTACTCCCAGTATATAGCCATGTTATTTTCTACTCCCTTTATATAGCCATGTTATGTTCTACTCCCTGTATTTAGCCATGTTATTTTCTACTCCCTGTATATAACCATGTTATGTTCTACTCCCTGTCTATAGCCTTGTTATTTTCTACTCCTTGTATATAGTCATGTTAATTTCTACTCTCTGTATATAGCCATGTTATTTTCTACTCCCTGTATATAACCATGTTATTTTCTACTCCCTGTATATAGCCATGTTATGTTGTACTCCTTATTTATAGCCATGTTATGTTCTACTCCTTATATATAACCATGTTATTTTCTACTCCCTGTATATAACCATGTTATTTTCTACCCCCTGTATATAGCCATGTTATGTTGTACTCCTTATTTATAGCCATGTTATGTTCTACTCCCTGTATATAGCCATGTTATGTTCTACTCCCTGTATATAGCCCTGTTATGTCCTACTCCCAGTATATAGCCATGCTATTTTCTACTCCCTGTATATAACCATGTTATTTTCTACTCCCTTTATAAAGCCATGTTATTTTCTACTCCATGTATATAGCCATGTTATGTTCTACTCCCTGTATATAGCCATGTTATGTTCTACTCCCTGTATAAAGCCATGTTATTTTCTACTCCCTGTATATAGCCATGTTATTTTCTACTCCCTGTATATAGCCATGTTATTTTCTACTCCCTGTATATAACCATGTTATGTTCTACTCCCAGTATATAGCCATGTTATTTTCAACTCCCTGTATATAACCATGTTATGTTCTACTCCCTGTATATAACCATGTTATTTTCTACTCCCTGTATTTAGCCATGTTCTACTCCCTGTATAAAGCCACGTTATTTGCTGCTCCCTGTATATAGCCATGTTCTACTCCCTGTATATAGCCATGTAATTTTCTACTCCTTATATATAGCCATGTTATTTTCTACTCCCTGTATATAGCCATGTTATTTTCTACTCCCTGTATTTAGCCATGTTATTTTCTACTCCCTGTATATAACCATGTTATGTTCTACTCCCTGTCTATAGCCTTGTTATTTTCTACTCCTTGTATATAGTCATGTTAATTTCTACTCTCTGTATATAGCCATGTTATTTTCTACTCCCTGTATATAACCATGTTATTTTCTACTCCCTGTATATAGCCATGTTATGTTGTACTCCTTATTTATAGCCATGTTATGTTCTACTCCTTATATATAACCATGTTATTTTCTACTCCCTGTATATAACCATGTTATTTTCTACCCCTGTATATAGCCATGTTATGTTGTACTCCTTATTTATAGCCATGTTATGTTCTACTCCCTGTATATAGCCATGTTATGTTCTACTCCCTGTATATAGCCCTGTTATGTCCTACTCCCAGTATATAGCCATGCTATTTTCTACTCCCTGTATATAACCATGTTATTTTCTACTCCCTTTATAAAGCCATGTTATTTTCTACTCCATGTATATAGCCATGTTATGTTCTACTCCCTGTATATAGCCATGTTATGTTCTACTCCCTGTATAAAGCCATGTTATTTTCTACTCCCTGTATATAGCCATGTTATTTTCTACTCCTGTATATAGCCATGTTATTTTCTACTCCCTGTATATAACCATGTTATGTTCTACTCCCAGTATATAGCCATGTTATTTTCAACTCCCTGTATATAACCATGTTATGTTCTACTCCCTGTATATAACCATGTTATTTTCTACTCCCTGTATTTAGCCATGTTCTACTCCCTGTATAAAGCCACGTTATTTGCTGCTCCCTGTATATAGCCATGTTCTACTCCCTGTATATAGCCATGTAATTTTCTACTCCTTATATATAGCCATGTTATTTTCTACTCCCTGTATATAGCCATGTTATTTTCTACTCCCTGTATAAAGCCATGTTATTTTCTACTCCCTGTATATAGCCATGTTATTTTCTACTCCCTGTATATAGCCATGTTATTTTCTACTCCCTGTATGAAGCCATGTTATTTTCCACCCCCTGTATATAGCCATGTTATTTTCTACTCCCTGTATATAGCCATGTTATTTTCTACTCCTTGTATATAGCCATGTTAATTTCTACTCTCTGTATATAGCCATGTTATTTTCTACTCCCTGTATATAGCCATGTAAATTTCTACTCCCTGTATATAGCCATGTTATTTTCTACTCCCTGTATATAGCCATGTTATGTTCTACTCCTTGTATATAGCCATGTTAATTTCTACTCCCTGTATATAACCATGTTATTTTCTACTCCCTGTATATAGCCATGTAAATTTCTACTCCCTGTATATAGCCATGTTATTTTCTACTCCCTGTACATAGCCATGTTATGTTCTACTCCTTATATATAACCATGTTATTTTCTACTCCCTGTATATAACCATGTTATTTTCTACCCCCTGTATTTAGCCATGTTATGTTGTACGCCTTATATATAGCCATGTTATTTTCTACTCCATGTATATAACCATGTTATGTTCTACTCCCTGTATATAGCCTTGTTATTTTCTACTCCCTGTATATAGCCATGTTATTTTCTACTCCCTATATATAGCCATGTTATTTTCTACTCCCTGTATATAACCATGTTATTTTCTACTCCCTGTATAAAGCCATGTTCTACTCCCTGTATAAAGCCATGTTATTCTCTGCTCCCTGTATATAGCCATGTACTACTCCCTGTATATAGCCATGTTATTTTCTACTCCCTGTATATAGCCATGTTATTTTCTACTCCCTGTATAAAGCCATGATATTTTCTACTCCCTGTATATAGCCATGTTATTTTCTACTCCCTGTATATAGCCATGTTATTTTCTACTCCCTGTATAGAGCCGTGTTATTTTCTACTCCCTGTATAAAGCCATGTTATTTTCCACTCCCTGTATATAGCCATGTTATGTTCTACTCCCTGTATAAAGCCATGTTATTTTCTACTCCCTGTATATAGCCATGTTATTTTCTACTCCTTGTATATAGCCATGTTAATTTCTATTCCCTGTATATAGCCATGTTATTTTCTACTCCCTGTATATAACCATGTTATTTTCTACTCCCTGTATATAGCCATGTTAATTTCTACTCCCTGTATATAGCCATGTTAATTTCTACTTCCTGTATATAGCCATGTTATTTTCTACTCCCTGTATATAACCATGTTATGTTCTACTCCCTGTATATAACCATGTTATTTTCTACTCCCTGTATTTAGCCATGTTCTACTCCCTGTATAAAGCCACGTTATTTTCTGCTCCCTGTATATAGCCATGTTCTACTCCCTGTATATAGCCATGTAATTTTCTACTCTCTATATATAGCCATGTTATTTTCTACTCCCTGTATATAGCCATGTTATTTTCTACTCCCTGTATAAAGCCATGTTATTTTCTACTCCCTGTATATAGCCATGTTATTTTCTACTCCCTGTATATAGCCATGTTATTTTCTACTCCCTGTATGAAGCCATGTTATTTTCCACTCCCTGTATATAGCCATGTTATTTTCTACTCCCTGTATATAGCCATGTTATTTTCTACTCCTTGTATATAGCCATGTTAATTTCTACTCTCTGTATATAGCCATGTTATTTTCTACTCCCTGTATATAACCATGTTATTTTCTACTCCCTGTATATAGCCATGTTATTTTCTACCCTCTGTATATAGCCATATTCTACTCCTTGTATATAGCCATGTTATTTTCTACTCCCTGTATACAGCCATGTTATTTTCTACTCCCTGTATATAGCCATGTTATGTTCTACTCCCTGTATATAGCCCTGTTATGTTCTACTCCCAGTATATAGCCATGCTATTTTCTACTCCCTGTATATAACCATGTTATGTTCTACTCCCTGTATATAACCATGTTATTTTCTACTCCCAGTATATAGCCATGTTATTTTCTACTCCCTTTATATAGCCATGTTATGTTCTACTCCCTGTATATAGCCATGTTATTTTCTACTCCATGTATATAACCATGTTATGTTCTACTCCCTGTATATAGCCTTGTTATTTTCTACTCCCTGTATATAGCCTTGTTATTTTCTACTCCTTATATATAGCCATGTTATTTTCTACTCCCTGTATATAACCATGTTATTTTCTACTCCCTGTATAAATCCATGTTCTACTCCCTGTATAAAGCCATGTTATTCTCTGCTCCCTGTATATAGCCATGTTCTACTCCCTGTATATAGCCATGTTATTTTCTACTCCCTGTGTATAGCCATGTTATTTTCTACTCCCTGTATAAAGCCATGATATTTTCTACTCCCTGTATATAGCCATGTTATTTTCTACTCCCTGTACATAGCCATGTTATTTTCTACTCCCTGTATAGAGCCATGTTATTTTCTACTCCCTGTATAAAGCCATGTTATTTTCCACTCCCTGTATATAGCCATGTTATGTTCTACTCCCTGTATAAAGCCATGTTATTTTCTACTCCCTGTATATAGCCATGTTATTTTCTACTCCTTGTATATAGCCATGTTAATTTCTACTCCCTGTATATAGCCATGTTATTTTCTACTCCCTGTATATAACCATGTTATTTTCTACTCCCTGTATATAGCCATGTTAATTTCTACTCCATGTATATAGCCATGTTAATTTCTACTTCCTGTATATAGCCATGTTATTTTCTACTCCCTGTATATAGCCATGTTATTTTCTACTCCTTATATATAACCATGTTATTTTCTACTCCCTGTATATAGCCATGTTATTTTCTACTCCCTGTATATAGCCATGTTATGTTCTACTCCTTATATATAACCATGTTATTTTCTACTCCCTGTATAAAGCCATGTTATTTTCTACCCCCTGTATATAGCCATGTTATGTTGTACTCCTTATATATTGCCATGTTATATTCTACTCCCTGTATATAGCCATGTTATGTTCTACTCCCTGTATATAACCATGTTATGTTTTACTCCCTGTATATAGCCATGTTATGTTCTACTCCTTACATATAGCCATGTTATGTTCTACTCCCTGTATATAGCCATGTTGTACTCCTTATTTATAGCCATGTTATGTTCTACTCCCTGTATATATAGCCATGTTCTACTCCCTTTATATAGCCATATTCTACTCCCTGTTTATAGCCATGTTATTTTATACTCCCTGTATATAGCCATGTTCTACACCCTGTTGAGTTTGAGTTGAGTTTATTTTTATTTTTACAGGGACAGTGCACATTAATCAACGTTTCAGTAAAAGTGCCGGTTTAGGCCAGCCGGCAAATTTTCAACCGCAGTCCCTGGGCAGGTTATTAAAAACAATTACAATATAGACAATAGCAACATAGAACAAGCAAGACATAGCAACATAGGACAAGCAAAGACGTAGCATACAGACAGAGCAACATAGAGCAAAAAGCAGCAAGACAAAATTCATAAAGCCATGTTATTTTCTACTCCCTGTATATAACCATGTTATTTTCTACTCCCTGTATATAGCCATGTTCTACTCCCTGTATAAAGCCATGTTATTCTCTGCTCCCTGTATATAGCCATGTTCTACTCCCTGTATATAGCCATGTTATTTTCTACTCCCTGTATATAGCCATGTTATTTTCTACTCCCTGTATATAGCCATGTTATTTTTCTACTCCCTGTATAAAGCCATGATATTTTCTACTCCCTGTATATAGCCATGTTATTTTCTACTCCCTGTATAGAGCCATGTTATTTTCTACTCCCTGTATAAAGCCATGTTATTTTCCACTCCCTGTATATAGCCATGTTATGTTCTACTCCCTGTATAAAGCCATGTTATTTTCTACTCCCTGTATATAGCCATGTTATTTTCTACTCCTTGTATATAGCCATGTTAATTTCTACTCCCTGTATATAGCCATGTTATTTTCTACTCCCTGTATATAACCATGTTATTTTCTACTCCCTGTATATAGCCATGTTAATTTCTACTCCCTGTATATAGCCATGTTAATTTCTACTCCCTGTATATAGCCTTGTTATTTTCTACTCCCTGTATATTGCCATGTTATGTTCTACTCCTTATATATAACCATGTTATTTTCTACTCCCTGTATAAAGCCATGTTATTTTCTACCCCCTGTATATAGCCATGTTATGTTGTACTCCGTATATATAGCCATGTTATGTTCTACTCCCTGTATATAGCCATGTTATGTTCTACTCCCTGTATATAACCATGTTATGTTTTACTCCCTGTATATAGCCATGTTATGTTCTACTCCTTACATATAGCCATGTTATGTTCTACTCCCTGTATATAGCCATGTTGTACTCCTTATATATAGCCATGTCATGTTCTACTCCCTGTATATATAGCCATGTTCTACTCCCTTTATATAGCCATATTCTACTCCCTGTATATAGCCATGTTATTTTCTACTCCCTGTATATAGCCATGTTCTACTCCCTGTTGAGTTTGAGTTGAGTTTATTTTTATTTTTACAGGGACAGTGCACATTAATCAACGTTTCAGTAAAAGTGCCGGTTTAGGCCAGCCGGCTAATTTTCAACCGCAGTCCCTGGGCAGGTTATTAAAAACAATTACAATATAGACAATAGCAACATAGAACAAGCAAGACATAGCAACATAGGACAAGCAAGACGTAGCATACAGACAGAGCAACATAGAGCAAAAAGCAGCAAGACAAAATTCATAAAGCCATGTTATTTTCTTCTCCCTGTATATAACCATGTTATTTTCTACTCCCTGTATATAGCCATGTTATTTTCTACTCCTTGTATATAGCCATGTTAATTTCTACTCCTGTATATAGCCATGTTATTTTCTACTCCTGTATATAACCATGTTATTTTCTACTCCCCAAATATAGCCATGTTAATTTCTACTCCTGTATATAGCCATGTTAATTTCTACTCCTGTATATAGCCTTGTTATTTTCTACTCCCTGTATATTGCCATGTTATGTTCTACTCCTTATATATAACCATGTTATTTTCTACTCCCTGTATAAAGCCATGTTATTTTCTACCCCCTGTATATAGCCATGTTATGTTGTACTCCGTATATATAGCCATGTTATGTTCTACTCCCTGTATATAGCCATGTTATGTTCTACTCCCTGTATATAACCATGTTATGTTTTACTCCCTGTATATAGCCATGTTATGTTCTACTCCTTACATATAGCCATGTTATGTTCTACTCCCTGTATATAGCCATGTTGTACTCCTTATATATAGCCATGTCATGTTCTACTCCCT